>NC_068565.1:32809861-33118269 GCF_025698545.1 Gossypium raimondii
TGATATGATGATTTTCCTATGGTACGAAAGTTAGATAATTCTTGCATATATAGTATGTGAAACTTGATGAGTCAAGCATGTGAATGGATATTATGATGAAGAAACATGACTATATGGGTGCTTCTAGAATGTATGTGATGATATGAATTAGGATGTGTAAAGTCTTGAATGGGGTCAATGTATGAAAGGTTTGTTATGTGAGTCTATGTCTGTCTTCGCGGAGTCGTCTAAAGTTGTCTATTGAGACTTTAAACATAATTCTCTAAAAAGAAAAGTCCATGGCACCATATCGTGTAATACCATAACTAGTGGGTTATGGTATCATATGGAAAGAATACCATATCATGTAAGACCATAATTTGTGGGTTATGGCATCATATTGGAAAGAACTAAGGGGGTTTTCTGCGTGACCAAGACGATGAGGGGCAAACCTTATGAAACATGAGTCTAGGTGAATCCCTATCGTGAACACGCCGTAAAAAAGAAGTGTAACAGCTCGTTTTCAGTGAAATCAGAATAGTGGTTTTGGAACCACAAATCTGATGTGAAAATATTTAATTTATTATTATTGTAATCTCTACAGCATTTTAGTAGTATCCTATAAAAAATTCGTTAAGAAATTTTGTCGTTTGCATGCTTAATTCGATAAAAAGGGCTAAATTGCAAAAGGTACAAAATTAGAGTTCTATAGGATAAAAGTACTAAATAGTTATGAAACTTAAATGTTTGAGCACTTAGATGGTAAATAGACCATTTTTAATTTGAGTGGAAAAATATGGACATTAAATAGATGAATTTTAAGGTTTATAATAAATGTTATATATGTAATTTAAGAAATAAAATCAAATTAAGTAAAACAAAGCCAATATTCTTCTTCATTCATTTTCTTGCCGAAATCGAGGGGAGGGAATACACCATTTTAGGGTTCTTAAGCATTCGGTCAAGTCTCCTTGTGCATGTAAGTGATTGTTGGTCTCATTTTTAATAATTTCTATATTTTTGGAGTTGTTGTAGCTTAATATAGCTAGCCTAGGGACTAATTTGCAAAACTGTTAAAAGACTTAAGTTTTGCCATGAAAGAGTCCATGTTGTTTGTGAAGTTTGATGGTAGTAAATGAAACCTTGTTGTTAGATAAATAAATTTTGTTAAGTGATTTTTGATACATTTGTCAATTAGGGATTTAATTGTAAAATGTGAAATATTCATGGTGTAATTTGTGAAATAATTAAATGTGTGGGCTACTATAAGCTTGTATGAAATTCGGCTAGGCTTGGGTAGGGGTGAAATTGCATGAATTTCATTTTACGAGCTTAAGGACTAAATGGTAAAGAAATTGAAACATTAAGGGTAAAAAAGTAATGTGCAAAAATGTGAATTGGGATTGAATTGAATAGAATGGTTTTGCAATCGATTGAATTTATTCATTTAGATCAAGATAGACGTCGTACGGCTTTAGATCGAGGTAAAGAGAAAACTTTGGATTAACCGACTCCATTTTTACGTTTTATCGTCGAGGTAAGTTTGTACGTTTAAATAATGTTTTAAATTATGTTATAAATGCTATTATTTTATCATATTAATTTGTGTTTAGATGTAAAAATCCAAAGGCGTATTGACGATCATTGACCAATGGAAAGGGATAGCTTCGACTATCAAATTATGAAAAGGGATGACTTTAGCTATCGAATTATGAAAAGGGATAGCTTCGGCTATCAAATTATAAAAAAGGGATAGTGACGACCATCAACAATGAAAAGGGATGGTGACGACCATCAACAATGAAAAGGGATGGCTTCGGCAATCAAAATATGAAAAGGGATAGCTTCGACTATCGAACTATGAAAAAGGGTGGTAATAGCCATCGTGATTTTACTTCGTGTGTGCTTCGGTAAGATTTTTCGATGCAATTTACCTTATTGCTATGGAAGGTAGGAAATATATGGTTTCATGTCAATAAAAAGGATTAATTCATATGATTTAAGCTTATGAATCATTTATTCTTATGTTGGATTGATACATATGTATTTTAAGATTATGCAATTTATTGACAAGCATAGATTATATATTACGAACTTACTAAGCATAACATGCTTACCTTGTGTTCATTTTCCATATTTTGTAGTTAATTGGAAGCTCGTTATAGTTGGAAAGTCATCGGAGATCTATCACACTATCCGTCGTCTATATTGGTAGATTTTGACGTTTTTAAGTCTTGATTATAATAGCATGTATAGGTATTTAGTTTTTGGATGAAACGGTCAAAAGATTTGGCTTGTAAATATGGTATCCTTGGTGAAAGGTTTTGTTGTTATGTTGGAAATTATCAATGGTTTTATGGTTGTTAACATTTTGGCATTTTGATACTTGGTTGGTGTGTGTTGAAATGGTCAATTGAATACATGTTATGAATGGCCTTTTTGGTATGTTTGAATATGGCAAATACAGCATGAAATGTTATGGAATTTAGGTTGTAAATATTAAGTTGATAATGAGTAGATTATGCTTGTACTTGGATATGTTCAGTGTCATGTAAATTGAGGTGCCTTAGGGCATATTAGTTGTATGAATTGGTATCATGTTGTTTTAGCTTGATTATGCACATTTTAGGCATATTTTAGAGGCTTGATTTGGGTGCATTTCAGTTGCATAAGTGTGCACAATTTGGGTGAAAGAAATGGCTTGAAAATGGCCAATTTCTTGTCCACAGCCGTGTGCCTCCTGTAGCTTACAAAGGGTTACAATTCAGGCAGTTACACGGCCTAGCACTGGCCTGTCACACGGGCGTGTGAGGCCATTTCGAAGGGTACATGGGCTGGCACATGGGCGTGTGGCTTGGTTGTGTGACCCAAGTCAGAGAGTTACACGGGCACAGACACGGGCTGAGACATTGCCATGTGTCCCTAGTTCGAATGTGCATGTGGCCTAAGACACGAGCATGTGTCTCAGCCGTGTGACCCTTATAGTATGAAAATTTTCAAATTTTTCCCAAAAATTCTATATGTTTCCAATTTAGTCCGTATTCATTTCTAATAGGTTTTTTTAAGCCTCGACGGCTGGGATAATGGACAATATGTATGAATTTGAATAATATTTCTATGATTTATGATATGTTTTTAATCTTTTGAATTTTGAATGTTTTGTGATGTAACTTTCGGTAATGCTCTGTAACCCTATTCCGGCGACGGATACGAGTTAAAGGTGTTACAGGAAGTCTTTGTGGCAATCTATGAAAATGAAGCCTTTGTGGCAATCTATAAAAACAAATGCCTTCTTGGCATATTCTAAAGGAAGGCCTTTATCGCTATCACTTGAAGGAGACGCCTTTGTGGTAGACCCTGAAAGAAAGAAATGAAATTCCCGGAGAACTCTGAAGGATAGGTATATATGGTAAACTCTGGAAGAATAATATGCATGGCGAACTCTAAAGGAAAGATATGTATGGTAAACTGTAAAGGAATGGCTCCATATGAAATGTTATGGTGAATCCTGTATTATTTTGAGATATGAGTAAGAGAAGCTGGAATGCGCCACAACATGTGGAGAATTAAAAGTATGAGCCAAAGGGACTTGAAGAACAAATCTGAGTGAAGGCTACATCTGAATGGGAATGGATAAGAAATCACAAAGGGACTCGATGAAGGACGTAAGTAATGTATCGAAAGAGTGAAGAGTAAGGCATGATATCGAAGTAAGGTATAACATCTAAGGTATGAGGAATGAAAGTCTAGAAAGGCACTCGCTAGAGTTAGATTTAAGAACGACAAATAATGAGATGATTAATAAACTTACCAAATGCGTTCTATAGACACGATAAAGGTAAATGAGGTTTAACTCACTAAGTTTTCATGAACCTACCTTTGTGTCTTATTTCACAAGTAAGCTAATTTGCGACTGTGCCAGGAGAGATGATGCCAAGGCTACGCGAAAGGAGTGGCGAGATTGGCTATTATGCATACAGAGCGAGCTTGGGTTGGCGTAATTGAGTCTAATCGAGTTGATATAAATAATGTAAATAAGCTATGAGATTCGTTTGTAAGTCCTTATAATGTACATAGAACATGTTGGTAGTACAATAGTAGTCAGTATTATCACTTAGAGGTAAAATAAATAGAACAATGTAATTAAATTGTGATATTCAATTGTAAGTTAGTTAGAATAGTATTCTAAAATAAGATGTAAAATTTGATAATTTATATGAATAGGTTAAGTGCAAGTCTGTATTGTGATGTAAAACTTGATATTTGGATCCGGTGAATTGGATCGGGTTAAAGGCGTTACATGTACCAAAAGGGCCCACTTGGAGAGTATATAAGCCCTTTTTGTTGATGATGTCTTACAAAGACACCTTCCTATGACTTAAAACTCTACACAAACCATTTTAGAACCTTCCACTAGGATTGTAAATGAACAAAGTGTTGGATTTGGTGCCTTGAGTGTAATATATTCGTTTGTAAACTTGTAATCTTTTGGAATAGGTTGTTTAATAAAACAAATTCATTGATTACATTAATATAATTTGTACAATATTCCTCATGTGTTTTTTGCACATAAAGCAAAATAGAAGTAAATGTTGCTCACTAATTGTCTAATGTTTAAACTAATACTAAGCAGTATTACGTGGTTAGATTATAATACGAAAAAACACTTGTATTAGTAGGCAAACCTAGACATGTATTTAGTCTAATCAAAAATGAGAAAATCAATTGAAATACTAATATGCTGTCTATCAATCCAATTGGGGAGATTATTTGTCATGGGAATTGAAACAGATGACTCCCAAAAGATAGAGCCATAGATGTGATTGAATGGACTGATAGTATATTGGACTAGACCCAAAAAAATAGATCCTAAATTTGTTTATGAATTTGTTTACTTGTGATGTTCAGAGTGTGGTATACTTAAATCCTGAGTGGATGACAGACTATGTATGCGTGACTCGTATAGTTTGATGTAAGTAAAAACCTAAGTTACAATAGATAAGGAACCAAAAGCTAGTGCGTTGGGTATATGACTTATAACACCTTGCCCAACGAAGTCCCAGTGACAGAACGATGTTCGTAAAAGCAAGGCACAAGGACAAATTTCTAAAGGCTTAAGGAGTTAGTTTTGGTGCCTAACGTGGGATTTGATTAAGTATAAGTTATTTTCTTAGAGTGTCGGTCCGGCGGACTCTGAACTAAAGGAAAGGAAAACTAGTACGAATAGTGTATATAAAATGTTTTGAATGAGTAAAACCCAAATTTTAAGAAATATAAGTATAATAGATTAAGAAAGTGGAACATGTAAGTAAATATATGTAATAAGGTGCATGGCTAAAAGTAATCATGATTGGCAAAGTAGTGTGTGCCTAAGAGTTCGTCTTAGCGTGTAGAATAGGCGAACCAAGAGTGTTCTTTCTGTAAGGCCCTCCGTAATAGGCAAAGCTAAGGAATCATAATAAGGATGAGGTGGGCATATAAGATTGCGCAAACTTTGATATAAATGAGTCGACACGAGTTCTCAGTCTGATTACGACGATGAGTGAAATTTGACTAGTAGCCATGAGAGAAATGGACTAAAGGAATGGGTATACGCCCTTGATATGGCATAAACGTAAGTGGTCCTATGCCAGTCAATGTAGGAGATAGTTTGGTTTGGAATTTACTAAATGAGAACTAGGAAAGTTGAAGGCTAACTAGATAGCTAAGTAAATTCTATAATCTGGCAGACAATGGTCAAAATAACTAAGTTCTGATGTGATGTTTGCCCAGTTCGAAAGAAGACTTGGGTTAAGTTAAAGGGTATTTAGGTTAAGTTAAGAAAGGGGTTACTTTCCTCTTTAAATTTGAGGCTTAAGGCAGAGAGAAATGTCTCTCTCTGGAAGCCAAGTTTGGGAACTATGGTTTTATGGTGGTTTGTCTCTTGGCACGGTAAGCCTCATCACTTTGTCTGTTAAGAAATTTCAGATTAGTAAGTATGCCTAAGGTTACATTTGGGTTGAAGGTAAAGATAAGGTTACCAAAAAGAGTTCTAATGAAATGTTTTTGTTTGTCAAAGTAAAAAAGATGCTGCAACATTTGGATGAATGATGGATTTGGAAACCAAGTTGTCGAATTATTAAGGAGAGGCTAAATTTTAAGCTACCTTTAAGGCCATCAAGTGAGTCTCTAAACTGATTCTTTTAGGTATGTTTGCATGTCAATCTCTTCTATTCTAAATGGTTAGTCTGTGAAATGAAAATGTAAGCTATTAAAGTGTAATATACTGATTCTGTGAAAGATGTATGCTTGATAAGTTTGCATGTGATGCTTGAATGAGGATATGCCCCTGTTATGAAAAGAAAAACATGTATAACTAATATATAAAGAGCGCATAAGGCTGATGTTATGTTTCTATTCTAAAGAAAGTATGATTCTATCGTGAACAAGTCTCTACATAAGTTGCATGTCTGAAAGAGTGAGTTTGTATAAAGAGTCTGCTTGCATGTGAGTCCATCGGGATAGTAAACAAGAATTGTGGCAATGAAAAGAGCCTTCGTGGCTAATTCTTATAAAGTAAAGCCTTAGTGCCTAATTCTATTGTATAAGACCCTTTGGGGCTGGTTCTGTTATGTGAAGAGCCTTTATGGTTGTATTTGTTAAATGCACCCTCTTTGTCAAGTATATTATATGTGGATGCCTTTGTGGCTACCTATCTGTATGGATGCCTCTGTGGCTATCTTGTGTATGTATCTGGATGCCCTTGCGGCTATCTCATGTGAGTAGATGCCTTTATGGCAACCTAAAGTTGTGTGGATGCCCTTGTGGCTATCTAAGTCAAGTGGATGCCTTCATGGCTATCTGTTGATCAAGCGAGCGTCTAAAGCTTCCAAGAAAAAAAATGAAGATATTTGAAGTCAGGAATACGTCTTAGTGGTGCAGTCTATGAAGTTACCTCAGAACAAATATTCAATGGCAAAGCCGAAGTGGCGAACTCTGTTAATGAAATGCCAACATGACAAAGTCTGGGTAAATAAATCTCTAAAGGAAAAGTAAAGTTTTGGTATCTCTTGAACTATGCCAGAAAGGTTCCAGTTGTTAAAGATAAGGCAGGCTTTGTATAAACAAAAAGGGAAAAGGGTTAGTAAGGTGAAAAAAGGGCCAAAATGAAATATGTGATAGACACAAGAAGAGTAGGGATCCTAGATGGATGAGAGGATAAAGAAGAAATAAATGATGTAAGTAGTACGCTCTTAAGGAAGTCTTAGTCAATTACATATGAACTGCAAGGAATAAGAGCAGAGTACTAGCCAAGGAAGGACATAGGCCAAAGAATACACAAAATGTTTAGCATGCTACGATGTAATGAAACAGGTAATAGATATTTACTAAGTTTTCAAGAACTTACATAAGTTAGTTCCTGATTCAGGTTGCAAAGAATCTCATGCTAAGGGACGATGCTAAGGCTATGCTAGCAAGGTGGCTGTTTATGCTAATATGCATATAGAGGAGCAGTTTATGAGAGAGAAGCCTACTCAACGAATGGGTAAAAATTTCATGGTAAGCTCCAAGAAAGGCTATAAATGTACAAGGTGTACAAGAAGTCATGTGGCAAAGTTAAGTTTGCGCATGAGTTATGGTATTCGAATTCTGTAATTAGTAAAAGCGTGATGTATTCGTTGAACTTCATTGTTTTATTATGTAAAAGAGAAACATACATTGTACATAAATATGTTCTTAATGAGATACTTGAGGTTATTCAGTATAAGAGAAAATAAAATTTTATTAAGTAATTTCTCGTTTAGTTACAAAGGAAAGTATATACAGAGTCTAAGCCTGTCTGTCCTTAGGCGTAACACCGAATACTTGGATCTGGTTGATCAGGTCAGGTTGAGGGTGTTACACGACTTCTGTTGTATGTCACATCATTCACAACAATGGAATTCATAGCCCGTGACATGGGTAAATGATATCCTCTCTTTGGCATTACATGGTTGATGAAAAGTAAACATGCCCACAGGTCGTTCATCATTGTGATGACTAACTTGATTAATATTTTGATAGTAATTGACTTTTCATGAACCAAGATATAATGGTTACTGTGAGATAAAATAGAATCATATTGGGAGAACGAATATAATCCCAAAGAGATTAATGATATCCTATGATGGTGATACACTTCTGACAAGCTTATTGGTCGAGCATTGATTGAGTTGCCTTTGTAATGGTATGTTGTTGGGGAGATCTCAGTCACGAGACTATAGTGGAATGATTTTGTGACTAAAGGAGTTTATAAGTAATAGGCGAAAAGTTGGAACTTAATTAAAAATCATTTCAGCCACAATTTCATATGTCCAATCGATCCCTTCGCTAGTTCGTTGAAACCAGAAATGTTGAATCAAATGAAAATATAAATAGAAATGGAGAAATGAGAAACATTTGGAAATTATTATGGTTTTCTTCTAAATGAAAATGAAAATGAAAATAGAGAAATGAAATCATTTGGAAATGAATGTGGTTTTCTCCAAAATGAAAATGACTTGGAAATGAATTTATGTTTTTTCTGAATTAAATGCAGTTCAAAAATGGAAATAAATCATTTGGTCATAATGAATTGTTGAATGTAGAAACATTAAATATATTTTCTCATAGATTCTTTTACGATAAAGTCCTCATGATTTTAACGGAATTAGAATTGGGTTGAGAAGATTATTTAATTGGAAAAATATGGAGATGTTTATTTTGGGAAATGAAAAACAAATATTGGATTGGATCGGGTTATAAAGTATTGGGTTAAAAGTCAAATAAGTACTTGTATTTGGATCTCATATGGGAAAGACCCAAAAGCCCTTCATGTTAATGAGGGGGACATCAAACCCTATTATTATTAACTATGGTTGTCGCCCCCTATATTCTTAGGTTGACTAGGAGCTCATCTTTCTAGTTACAATAAACTTCTACAATTCATCAAGGGTTCTACTTCTTCTTTCTATAAATAGATAGCACCAATAAGACTATTTACACAACTTTAAGATATTGTTACTCAACCTAAAAATAGAGTGAATTTATTATTAACTATTGAATCTATATTTTGGAATAACTATTTCTACCGATTTCTATTTGAGAAGAGATTTTTCGTTTTCACACTTAAACAAAGAACACATTTTTCTAGTTCTGTGTTTTGATTTGAATCATTTGTGTAACAACCTGTTTTTAGTAGTATAAAAAATAGTGGATTCGGAACCACAAATCCAACGATTAATTCCGTGATAAATAGTATTTAAATTATACGAGTGAATTATAGTTTTAAATTGAATACTTATTTAATGAATTTTAAGTAAATGAATTAATGGTTAAGTATAAGTGTTTGTTTGAAAGTTAAGTAGTTTTGAAAATGAGGTATCGAGACCTCGCTTTTATAAATTGTGTCTGTAAATATTTTTTAAATATTTACAAAGTGTTATTGGGGTCATATTAAAATTTGGTTAAGAGAATGTAAAGTTAAGTAGTTAATTAATTAAAAGGAGTAAATTGTAAAAGCTACAAATGTAAGTTACTATAAGTTAAAGGTGTTAATTTAGTCAAGACACAATAGCGGAAGGATTTAATGGGTAATTTTGACCCTTGGATGTGTAGTGGATGATTATTACATACATTTTAATTATATTTTATGGTTGTTTAATGGAAAATGGTAATTTAATTGAAATTATATCATAAACAATTAGAAAGAAACATTGGTTATCATCTTTCTTCTGCCCTACCATTGAAAATTAAAAGAAACACCTTTTTTGCTTAATCTAGCTAGCCCGAGAGTCAATTTGTAAAACTGTTAAAATTCTAGGGACTTGCCATGAATGAGTTTGAAGTGTTTGTGAATTTAGTTGATAAAATATTAAAGCTAGTAGTTAAAAATAAGTGTTTTGTGAAGTAATTTTTTAATGATTTTATGTTTGAGGACCCATTTGTGAAAATAGGAAAATTCAATGAAAATAATGTGAAATGGTGGAAAACATGGGCTGTATAGAACCCCTAGTAAATTCAGCAAGTAGGATTTCTCTTTAAAATTGGTGAATTTGCAAGTTTCGGGTTTAGGTACTAAATTTCAAAAAGTTAAAATGTCAGGGGTAATTTTATAATTTCGCATTAAAGTGGGTTATAAGGTAGAATTAATAATATTAAGCTATTTAAATTATTTAATTGAATGAAAATTATTTTTTAGATCAAGAAACGAATCAAACAGATCTAAACTAAGGAAAAGCTAAAGTGTTGGATTAGTCGTCGGCTTCGTTTTTACAATTATATTTGTCGAGGTAAGTTCATAAAGTAAGTGTACATTAATATTATTTTAAATTTGTATTAATGTTGTTGGATAATTGTATTTAATGTGAAATTTCATTATTTACCTATAAATTAGTAAATATTGCAATTAAGTACAAATCGAATATTTACTAATGGGAAATCTTGTGATTTCACAATGTTGAAATGAATGTATTAGATTTATAATGTGTTCAAAAATTACAAAGTGCTTCTGGATGTAAATGCTTGAATTAAGTTACAATGCCCGATTGAACGTAGTATCCGATTAAGATACGATTGGCATGCCAATAGGGTTAGTACGCGCACTTGTATGGGATTGCACTTCGGTGTCTCTGTTTGTAGATTTGTCCCTTTTTCTTCACTTCTGTACCTCTATTACGCATCTTTGATGCCTTTGGTGTGGTGTAGTTACCCATGTATCTGAGTCATGTTGCTATAGTTTTCCGGGCTATAAAAATATATGTGTTTAATGTTGAAATATTGATGTATACCATTAGAATATTGTATCAAGAATGATTTTGTAATATGTTTCATATTTATGAATATGTGATTGAAGGTAGATACTTATATACATTTATGAATTAGTTTGGATTGAATTATTATAGAACAAGAAGCATATGATGATCCATTTTCAAGACTAATCCAATACGTGTCTCGTAAATGATTGACAAGTATGATTAATCTAATTTATTTAGTTTTCACCTTTGTTTAATTGAAGTGGTTTGGAAATGATATGTTTATATGAGTTATTGAAACGAAAGATGATATATAGAATGATTATGAGTTAAATGTGTAAATGAAATGGTAAGTTGAAATGTTTAGATGAAATGCTTATATGAAAAAAAAAACTAACGATTTTATGAAGTGTTTATACAAAATATTTATGAGAAAATAAATATGGGAAAAGTGACATTTTAAATGGGTACTAGAAATAAAGATGTTAAATGTTAAATGAATATATGATGGTTGGTTTATGTACCAAATGTCTCTTTCATGTATATGTTTGATAATATGATAAAGTTATATGTTTCATATATGAACATAATAACTTTATGAGAATTGTGTTGTGTATAGGTAATTAAGGAACTCATGACCATGATATTGAATTATTTCGAACTTACTAAGCTTTACGCAAGCTTACCTCGTATTGGTTTTTCTTCCTTATAGATCGTCGGATGCAAGCTATCGATTGATTGGTTTTGGAGGTAACACAATCCGTCAACTTGATCGGTAACTATCTGTTCACTTTGGTCCAGTTATAAGTGGCATGTATTTGGTATACATATGTCATAAATATTATGGTTATGTTTTGTGTCAATTGAAGTATGGGATGAGTTTATTGATGTAAAGCTAAATTAGTATTTTGGTTGAATGTGGTGTGTGATGGCAATGGTATGTCTATATAAGTGCTTTTGACCATTTGCTATATGCATAATGAAAGTGGTTTGATTCTTGGTTCATTATATGTAAAAGAAATATATGAATAAATATGTTTATTGGTTTATAAAATAAGAAGATGTTTATATTGAATGTGAATTTGGACTAGTATTTAAATTATGGTGCCAATGTGGGCATATTGGTTAGGCATATAGGTTGCATATTTTTGGTATGTGTTTGGCATGTTTAGATGTGTTTTGAATAGGTGAAAAGAGTTGGAAATGGTTTGATTTGGTTCTTAAGAAATGGTGCACGAAATTGCTTCTTTTGGAAGTTATTTTGGGTGCACACGGGCTGTCAGACGACCATGTGCCACACACGATCAATCCACACGGCTGTGTGTCTTGTTAATTTTAGGTGCAAGATTAACATGGTCTATGACACGGTCGTGTGACCATATTTCGAACACTCATACGGGAGGGCACACAGGCTAAGACACAACTGTCTGACCCATATTTTAAATTGTACACAGTTTGGCCTCATGACCATGTTCTTGAGTCGCACTGCCTGGGCTTTGTCACACGGCTTGATCACACGGTCGTGTGACCCCTATTTTCAAAAAATTTCATGTTTACTGTTTTAATTCAAAATGGTCCCCGGATGTTTTCAAAGTCATTTTGAAGTCATATATGCTATGAATGAAATGTATATTCAAATGTTGTTATTTAATTTAATAAATGAATGGTATAATGATGTAAATGGTTTTGTTATGTGATGTAATACTCTGTAACCCAAATTCGCGGGTCGGTACGAAAGAGCGGGTGAGTTTAAACAAGCTCAGCGAGTGTCAAAATAACCACAAAGTAATATAAAAAAATCTATGGTGAAACAAGAGCATACTACACCACATTCACAACCGTATTCTAACCAAGTCAAAATAACATAATCACGCTTCATTAAATCATAAAACTAGCATATACTCTCACATGCAATTACACACAACTCGTATATATATAATTCATGAAGACAAAACAATATATTCATGCTTTAATGACCCACAAGTCTAGCTTATATATTGACATGCATTTACACACAACATTTTCATGTATTAATCAATTAATGATAATTTCGCAACTTGGAAACATGAAACATAAAAGTGGGCTCTATTACCACACATTGGATACACAGGTCTCAATCACACCAATGACTCAAAGAGTCTAACATATCCCTTCAGTGTGCAATAAAGCTAAACACTCTAGAACACTCCTTTATATCCCAGTGAATCGAGCTTGGCTCAACTTTAACTTATCCTTCAAATCTATCACAGAGCCTCAATGCCCAAATTACAAAACACTAGGGTGAGTACTCACAATCCTAATGGCATGCTAACTATATCCAACGATTTCATGACCTCACAAGGCCAAAGTATCCACAAATACACACATTTAATTATTGTTCTTATGCACTTAATCTCTGGTTATAAACATCAATTAACATCACAATTTGTACACATAGCACAATTATCAGATTCACATTTAATTGCACTGTAAGTGGCACAACAAGTCTCATTGAGCCATCACATATCCGTTCGCATATGAATGCATTAAAAATCAGATTATCACATACCACATACCAATATTTACTTACTTTGCCTGTCATATCAACATCACATTCCACATTTCAACACATATGTACTTAGCATTTTTTCTACACACTTTCACTGTACATTTATACTGCTAACACAATATCATCACTATCATTTGGCATGTTTAATATGCCTACAACTATAACATCCTGATTTTGGGCCTAGTCGGAACAGTGGTTTCGGGACCATAAATTTGATGAGAAAAATTTTATTTTTCTTATATTTTTATGGTCTACGATTTCACGGAATGATTTTGTGAAAATTGCATTAAAAAATTTCGACGTTTGGGCACTCAATTTAGTCAAAAGGACTAAATTGTAAAAAGTGCAAAAGTTGAGTTCTACATGTTAGAGGTGTCCAATTGTTATGAAACTTTAAATTGGGGGTCCTTATATGGTAATTAAACCATTGGTTAAGTTGGTAGACAAAAATGGACATGAGATAAGTGAAATAGGAAATTTTTATGTTAGGGACAATTTGGTAATTTAGGAATAAAAAGAATTAAAAAGGGAAAAGATGGCAAAATGTGCTCATCTTCTTCATGGTGAACGAAAATAGCAAGGGGGAAGCCATATTTAGGGCTTTCAAGCTTCCAAGTTCCATAGTAAGTGATTCCAAGCCCCGTTTTTGGAGTCCTGGTGACTATATTTAGCTTATTCTAGCAATAATTTAACCTACGGTTTATATTTGGAAAAATACCCATAGGTGAAATGTGTTTATTGTGATGTTTTATGGTAGAATATGAAGCTTGAAATTATGTTAAACAACTTTTGCTAAGCGATTTTAAGTGAAAACGAGTAAAACGACATAATCGGTAAAAATACCTAATGTTCATAGGTACATGCTAGAGTGGGAATTTGATGTTGTCATAGAAGGGAAAAATGTTCAGCATGTCATAAAACATAAGAATAAGAGATAAAGTTTAATTTTCGAGCTTTGGGAAAAAAGTGTAATTATGCAAAAGTTTAGGGGCAAAATCGTAATTTTTCCAAAGTTCGAGTCAAGGATTGTTTTGATGAATGTGAGTATTAAATAAGCTAAATTTTATATTATAGATAAAGAAGAACGAAATTCAGAGTTAGACTGGGGAAAGAAAAAGATAGAGGACTAAGTTGCTAGATTTGGCCAAATTTTGTACCGAGGTAAGTTTACGGTAAATAAATGTAATATTTCAATAATTATTATTAATGCTGTTATTTTAGAACAATTATATATTTATCTCATGAATTTATTTAATGTTGACTCAAGTATGAGATGACAGAGAATCAGTGTTAAAAGGCCCCATTGAAACATGAGGAATGTATTGGATACAAATGTCATGACATTTGGGTAAAGAGGTCCCATGTAAGACCATGTCTGGGACATGGCGTTGGCACCGAGATGAGAGGTCCCCTGTAAGACCATGTCTGGGACATGGCATGGGCACCTATATGAGAACTCTCATGCAAGACCATATCTGGGATATGGCTTTGGCAGTACAAGAAACATCCTATGTAAGACTATGTCTGGGACATAGCTTTGGCATGTTATATTCAGACAGGAGACCCGAGTATCCTTAGTATTCCAAGTGATTCAACAGGCTAATAAATAGACGATGTTACATGAAAGTTAAGGTAAAAGCCTAATAGGCAAGTTCAGGTGAGTTAATAAGATTAAGAGTATCTTAGTTATCAGTTGAGAAAAGAAATTTCAGCAACGAATGAGTAAGTTAAGCAAGCAAGTAAGTAAACGAGTAAGAGAGTATGTAAAGAAGAAAGTAAAGATCTTAATGCTTAATAAAAATTTATGAATATAATTATTTATGATAAATGTTGTTATTTATTTACTTGTAAACTTACTAAGCTTTATGCTTATTTCTTTTATTTCGTTTTCTTTCATATAGTATTATCAAGCATAGTCGGGATCTTGAAGACGTCGGAAAGCGTTCACACTATCAACCACCACAACTCGGTATTTTAAGACGATAAATGTTTCGAGCTATGGCATGTATAGGGACTTAGTCATTTCGATTGTATATTCTTAAATTATGACCAAAAGATGATATGAAAATATTTGATGATGAATAGTTATTAAAATGGCTAAGTATGAAGGTGTTTGTTGTTATAAAAGTCTAGGTGATAAATTATGCATAGAAATCACGAAAAAGTAAAAATTAACAGTGAATCAGTTTTGAGACAGCAGTAGTGACGTGATTTTGAAAAACCATCAAGGATAGTATAAAATGAATTATAGGATTAATGATATATAGAATTAAATCTTATTGAGTCTATTTTCATAGAAAAATAACAGAGTATACAAATGAATTATGTATTCTGAGATATTTTCATTTTAGTTAGACATGGTCAAAGTGGTTTTTGGAATCCCCTGTTTTGAATTTGGAAAATCATTAAAAATTGTAAAAAAAATATTTATGAGTTTTAATTTATTTCTAGATTCCTTATTGACTCTATTTTCTGTAGAAACAAGTGAGAAGGCCATATGAAGTCTGTACAATGAGATAATTAAATTTTAGTGACGAGAGGTCAGGACAATCAATTAGTGAAACAAGGGAGACTTTAACTAATAAACTGTACTAATTGGCTGAACCAAAAATTCTGAAAACTTTATGGTAAAAGTATTAATGAGTCTAGTTTCAGGAAAAATTTACGGATCTAAATTTCAAGTTTCGTAGCTTGAGTTATAATTAATTTAGTAACTGCTGCGCAGGTGGACATATTTGTTGTGAATAGTGAAATTAATTTCAAAAGTAAAATTTTATGCCCCGAACTTTTAAGTTAAGTCAAGTAACGCCTCATGCTCGACTCTGGCAACGGTCTCGGGTAAGGGGTGTTACAACAACTATCACATTCAAAAGAGCTATCACAATATATATCACATGTCACATTATCACAACTTAATACTCAATCCACTTCACACATTGACGTACTTTGCAAATTAAACGAGGGGTATAAGAAGGCTTACACTCGAAACTTAGAGTAGGGGTTTAGGCTACTCCTATGCTCGCAATTTACACTATGAATCGTGTCTACTAACAGCGACAAATACTCACCGTTCACACTTTTACCTATCGAAAGCCTAAACTAGCTTTTCCTTTCCTTTTCCTTTGCTGGTCGAAGGCTCCACCGATTCTGAATCTTTACCAAAATTAAATTACAGTAATAAACATACCCAAACAATAAAAAATGCAGGTATAAGGTTTCTTCCTCTTTGAACTTAAATTTTTGAATAGCAAACTCGAGACTCAAATATTTTAATCTTTACTCATTCCCATTGCCTAAAATCAATTATAATAATCTAATTATACATCTAAGAAGAATTCTCAACCTTCAAACCATACAAAACTGGTCTGAAACTTGGTTCTGAAATTTCGACATATAATGCCCATCTTTACAAAAACTCAATAAAACTTTAGAATCTTGTAATGAAACTTTAGGGAAAGTTTAGAAACCTTCTAATCACATCAAAATCCTGAATTTCACCATTAACAACCCAAATTTCGGCATTTATTCAAAAATGTTGATTTATCTAAAATCAGTCCTCGGGTTAGCTAAGTTAAGTTAATACGAGCTCAAAAACATAAAAATTACTGACAACGGGCGAGGTTTGCTTACCCAATATGAGAACCAAAGCTAATCGAACTCCCTCTTATGGCTTTTTAGGGTTTCAGTTTAGAATTATGAAGACGATGATAAGTTAAAAATGGTTTTAACTTGTTTTCTTTATTATATTTCATTTAATTACCAATTTACTAATTTACCCTTCCTAATTACTCATAATTTTCAACATTTATAAGCCTAATATCGTCCACTGTCCATTCTAATGGTATATTTACCACTCAATAAGAGTTTAATTGCACAATTGGTCCTTCAATTTTATTAAATTCCAACAACACGAACTAAAATTTCAATTTAATCCTAACTAATTAGGACTAAATGAGCAAATAGCACAGAAGTTAGTGGATTTAAATATATCCACCACCACTTTGACTTTTTGACCATCGTTTAATTACCATTTTGTTCCATTTACTATTTTAAATAAAAAATAATTAACTTTTACAATTTAATCCTTTTGCCACAATTAAGTAATAAATCATCAAAATTACTAGACCAAACCTCAACTCATACATAATACGACTATGTAAATATTTAATAAAAATATTTACGGCCTTAAATTATGAAAATGAGGTCCTAATACCTTGCTTTTAATAACCGCTTGACTTTTCAACCGAACCAATTATACTAACTTTTAATTCTATTGGTTAAAATTCCTCATATCAAAATTCATTATAAAATTACTATAGACTCGTATAATTTAAGTACTAATTATATGAACTTACTCTTCAGACTTGTGGTCTGAAAACCACTATTTCCAACACCACAAAAAATGAGCTATTGCACTCGACTCGATTGCCAGGTCCGAGTACTAGATGATAAAATAACCCAATAACTTAATGACACTTTTGATTCTACTTTAATTATGTGCTTAGACAACTTAAATTTTCAAAATCTAAGTATTAGCAAAACTCATGAAGAACTAGTGATAAATTCTTACAACTTTGCTCGCAATAATTAATTACAAATATAATCAACTTAAACCCTGAGGTGTCGTAGCACCCCTAATCCGTCTTCGTTGCCAGATTCGGATTACGGAACATTCCCAAACAATCAGAAACATTTAACATCTTAACATTTAATTAAATTAAATATATTATAATTCATTTAATCACATACATTTTGTCCCTAAATAGAGCTTTTGAGGCCTTAAAAATAGCTTTGAAGCAATGAGACTAATTTGAAACAACACAGAAGTCTTAAAAGAAAGTTACAAAATTAAGAGTATAGGGGTCACACGGTCGTGTAACTTTCAACCAAGGGACACACGGCCATGTCCCAGCCCCTGTCCTCACTTATGTAACTCATTGAAATACCCCACAGGCCCGTGTGCCGAGCCGTGTGCTAGGTCATGTAACTCACTCACTTGAACACTACGAAACTCTTAAATAACACACGATCGTGTCGCTAGGCCTTGTGTGTCACACGACCTTGTGACAGCCTGTGTGAACCTAAAATTTTACCTAAAATCCAGCCATTTCATAACCAATTCATGCATAACCAACCCTTCTATTTATGCACACTTTAAGAGGACCTAAGCATCTTTCAAATACACATAACCATGTCATTTCAAACAACCTATCGTTTAACCAATGTGCCATTCAAAGGCACCACAAATACATCAAAACATTACTTACTAAATCAAACCAACGTTACCTTAATTCATGCATAAAATCTAGTTCAAACATTTACCAAAACTTATCATAAATAACCATTTTCAAGTTATCATAAAATTCCAAAAAGGAACCTTATATACAAGCATTTGAAAGTGCAAAAAATGACAATACTTGGTGAAGCATTAAAGCACACCAAACCAAAAATAATCTTCAAAACATAAACCTACCAAAACAACATTACAAAACCACATATTTATCTATATATACATGCCACTACCCTAGGAGATTCAAAAACTACCACCTTAGATGGATAGTTTGAGCCGGTTGATTGATCCTTCCAAAATGTCAGCAACGATTATCTACAAAGTAGTCCACAAGAATCGACAAGCTTACATAGTATAGCATTTAATCTAAATATAGTTAGACAAAATCCAAATACTATTTGATTCAGGGTTACCAAAGTATAAACAGGGCACGTATGAGCGTCCAGGGGTACTGAAATACAAACAGGGGAACGTATGTGCATTCAGGGGTACCAAAGTACAAATAGGGGCACATATGTGCATTCAGAGGTATCGAAGTACAAACAGGGGCACGTATGTGCTTTCATTCATTAGTTATCTACAAAAATTTTCACTAAAGAACGATCATATAAGATTACAAGTAGAGTTTCATTTACGTATTGTAAATACTATGAACTTACCTACGATTTAATTCTAGTCAATATGCAGGGACTTTTTCGCTATTTTCCCTTTTTCTCGGTTATTGTCACTTTGATTCAAATCTTGATCTATATAATAATTAAACACGATATATTAATCACATTCCATTCAATGAATATGACCATTAATTTTTCATTAATTACACATTTTCCCTAAACTTTTATAGTTGTTGCAATCTAGTCCTCTAACCCGAAAATCATCAAATTGACCATTTTCTAGGAATCAAATTATAGAAAAATATTCTAGGCCCTTTAGCAGTCCCTATTATACATCATATTCACAATCACACCTTGAAATTTTTACATTTTAACAATTCAATCCTTAAATCAAAATCTAACAAAAATTACTTCACAAAACAACCAAATACTACAATCAAAGCTTCAAATACATAGTTATCTTTAAAAAAATTCAAGATTCATCAATGGAAACTTTAAAATTTTTAACAGATTCGGAAACGAAGGTATGAGCGTGCTGGACCTAATTGTAACGAAATAAAAAACATAAAAATTACAATAAATAGGTAAGAATTTGGCTCACATGGAAAGGAGAATGAAGTTGAAGCTTGGAGCTCCCTTTAATGGTGATTTCAGCATCCAAATGAAGAAACTGAAAAAGAAAATGTTTTTCTTCCTTTAATTTTGTTTTAATTTTTCTTTTATTACAATTTTTCCATTAAGCACATGTTATTACAATTACGACTTAGATAGTATTTGGATATCATATTATGTATATTAGGTACTTTGCTTCTATTTAATTATTGATTTACATCATGTTATCACCACTAAGCCTTATTACTCAGTGTACAATTTGTTTATTTCGTGTGCAAGTAACATGGATCTCAAAGTCTCAAGGTGAACGTCAAGATCCAAAATTCAACTTTAGACTTAACAAAGTTTGTATAGATTTTGTTTTGTTTAAAGCAGGTGGGATTTACCTAAGGCTTTTAGGTCCATTTTGGATGTTTTGGTCCATATGGTAGAATATTCTTATATTTTGAATATGACTATTTATGTTTGTGGCATTTATTTGTATTAATTTAGGGATTTAATGGTTTGCTTGCCTATTGGGCCATATTATTCTTGTGATTGCGTTATTTCTTTCATGCCAAGTAAATGAACATGTATGTATACTTCTAATCATGTTTTCGTAAATGTTTGATTTGCAAAGATTGCCAATTTGGCATTTGTGGTAATGCCTATAATATTTTGAGTTGAGCTTTTGGGTCATTTTCACCATTTGTAATTAATGCTTTGCATATTTGAGGAAAATGATGTAAAATTGAAGGAACTACCTTCATAGTCGCAACATGCCCTTGTTGGTGTCGCGACATTAAGCCCTTATTTTCAAGGTCGCGACGTTCCCCTATTGAAGTCGCAATGTCAAGTTCCCATCTTCATGAACACGAATCACCCTAAACGAAGTTGCAACATCATGTTATTGCCTTCAGTGTCACAACATTCATCCTTTGATGTAGTGAGAGCACCCCTATATTGGTTGTTTATACATTTTAGTCTCTCATTTGTACTTAGAACCTGGAGTTGAATAAATAATGTTTTTAGATGTTTTAATACTCAGTTATGTACATGATTTGTATTGTTTGACTATTGAAATAAAATTTTAGTTTCTCCAATAATGAATGTGATACCTCAGATCTCGAACCCGACGATCGAGTTAGGAGTGGCGTGTTACACTTTAAGTTCTTGGAATTCATGTAGAACGGATTAGGGAATCCAAAAGACCACTTGGCCCATTACATCAACCATATCAATTGTTGGATCTAGTGCCTTAAGTGTAGTATTTTTGTCTATGTACACTTGTAATTTTTTCAAATAGGTTGATTTATAAAATTATTCATGAATTACATTAATACTTTGTATATTCTCCTCACGTGGTTTTTACATGCAAAGCAAAATAGAAGCAAATGTTGCTCACTGGTTGTCTAAGGTTTAACTAATACTAAGCGATATTACGTGTTCGGATCGTAATACATAAAGACAACTTATATTAGTAGATGAACCTAAGCATATCCTTAGTCTAATCATCAATAATCAAATTGATTGAAAGACTGAAATGCTGTCTATCAAGTCCAATTGGGGAGATGCTTTTTCTTAGGCATTGCGGCGGATGACTCCAGAAGATAGAGACATATATGTGATTGACTAGATTGACAGTATATTAGACTAGACCTAAGAAGAATAGATCCTGAATCTGGTTATGGATTTATTCACTTGTGACGTTCATAGTGTCACATAACTAAATCCTAAGTTAATGATAGACTATATATGTGGACTTGTACAGTTTTATGTAAGTAAAAGACCGAGTTCAAATAGATAAAAAATCAAAAGGTGGTGCATTGGGTGTACAACTTCTGTAATATGTAGCATCATTCACAATAGTGAAATTCATAACCTAAGACATGGGTAAATGATATCCTCTTATTGGCATTAAATGATATTTCGTTGACTTTTGACGAACACATCTTTTTGGCGAAATTATTGCTTCTAAGTTTTCACAAGTTCGATGCTATCCTTGGGTTGGACTGGCTAACCGAACACAATGCTACGATAGACTGTCAAGCCTAAGGAATACATCTTTTAACTACAGAAGGAAAAGAATTTTCACTGCCTGGCTTGTAGACCAGTTTGGTAGGTAGCATAATTTCGGTAGTATCCACCAAAAAGCTTACAGTTAAAGGTGTAGACACATACCTAGCGTATATTATGGATTCGATTGAGGCAAGGAAGGATACTAGCCAAGTAACAATTGTGAAAGAGTTCCTTGATGTGTTTTCAGAAGAACTACCAACAATGCCGCCAGACCAAGAGGTAGAGTTCTCAATTGAAGTAGCACCTGGTACTGCGCTAACATCTTATAACCCGTATCGAATGGTGCCATTGGAGTTAAAAGAGCTAATGAAACAACTACCAGACCTTTTGGATAAAGGTTTTATTCGACCAACTATCTTTTCATGAGGTGCGACAATCTTGTTCGTGTAGAAGAAAGATGAGACTCTGTACTTGTGCACTAATTACCACCAACTAAATAAGGTAACTATGAAAAACAAGTATCTACTACCTCAGATAAAAGACTTGCTCGATCTACTAAGTGAAGCTACTGTCTTCTCGAAAATTGACTTGCGGTTTGGCTACTATCAATTAAAGATTAACAGTGACGATGTTCCAGAGACTGCGTTTCATTCATGCTACGGACATTATAAGTTCTTAGTGATGCTATCTGGATTAATGAATGCACCATAAGTATTCATGGATATGATGAATAGATTCTTTCGACCCTATTTGGACTATTTTTTAGTTGTTTTTATCGTTGATATTTTGGTCTACTCTAAAAGCGAAATAGAACATGAAGAACACTTGGAGATTGTGTTAAGAAGATTACGAGAGAACAAGTTATACGCCAAATTCTGTAAGTGCGAATTCTGGCTGAGAGAAGTTCATTTCCTAGGTCGCGTCATTTTTCTAGAAGGCATCAAGGTATACCTTGACAAGATCAAAGTTGTGCATGATTGGAATCCACCGAGAAACATCACTGAGGTACATAGTTTCCTAGGTTTGGTGTGTCAGAAGAGTTTTAACAAGCTAAAAGCAGTTTTAATAGAGGCCCCAATTTTGGCTTAGCTAAAGTCTGGCATAGAGTACACTATGTACACTAACGCATCCCGGAATGGGCTGGGATGTGTGCTCAAGCAAAGAGGAAAGGTCGTGGCATATGCATCTCGCTAGCTCAAACTGCACAAGAAGAACTATCCAACACATGAGTTAGAGCTAGAATTTATTGTGCTAGCATTAAAGATCTAGAGACATTATCTCTATGGGGAGAAATGTCACGTGTTTTGGATCGCAAGAGCTTGAAGTACCTAGTAACACAAAAGGATTTAAATTTACACCAACGATGTTGGCTGGAGCTGCTAAAAGAATATGAACTAGTTATTGAGTACCACCCTTGAAAGGCTAATGTTGTGGAGGATGCTTTAAACAATAAGACTGTAGCAACTCTGGCATCCCTTCGAGCGAGTTTTTGCATGATAGACAATGGGTCGCTGCTTGCAAAATTGACTACTCGACCTACTTTTCTTTCTCAGGTTCTGGTGGAACAACCGAAAGATATTAAGTGTGAAGAGTACAAGAATCTATTAGCATCTGGTGATACTATGAACTTTACGCTAGGAAAGGATGGCGAACTTTGATTTATAGGAAGGATGTATGTGCCAACAAGAAATGACTTGAGACAAGCACTATTAAGGGAAGCTCATCAAGGACCCTTTTCACTTCATCTAGGAAGTGTTAAAATGTACCGTGATTTAAGAAACTTATACTGTGGCCCTGAAATGAAGAATGAGATATTAAAATATGTTTCATGTTGTTTGACATGCCAGCGAGTGAAAGGAGAAGACCAAGTTCCCTCAGGGAAGTTGTATCCTTTAGAGATTCTAGGGTAGAAGTGGAACAAGATCACCATTGACTTCGTTTCGAGTTTTCCTCTCAGTCCTACCAAGAACTACTAAGTCAGCGCATTTCCTATATGTGCACACAAACTACTTGAGGGAAAAGTTGGTGGAACTTTACATAATGGAAATTGTACAACTCCACAAGATACCAACATCCATAGTATCTGATCAAGATCCAAGGTCTACGTCAAGGTTTTAAAAACAACTACAATATTCCTTTAGAACCGAGTTACGGTTCAGTATCGCCTTCCATCCTTAGAAAGGTTGATTCAATTTCTCAAAGATATGCTCAGCAGCTATGTAATAGATTTTGGAATTAATCGGGAAAAATATCTTCCATTGGTGGAGTTTGCCTACAACAACAATTATCATGCTAGCTTAGGAATGTCACCTTTTGAGGCACTGTATGGAAGAAGGTGCAGATCTCCCACCTGTTGGTTGGAACTCAGTGAGAAAAAGATAATTGGTCCTAACTTGGTACAAGAAATGAAAGAAAAGGTTTTGATTATTTGAACTCAATTAAAAGCTGCTCAAGATCGATAGAAAGCTTACGCTAATTGGAAGAGGAAAGATATTACATTTGAGGTTGGAGATAAGGTACTTTTGAAGGTGTCTCCCTAGAAGAAGGTAATAAGATTTGGATAAAAAAGGAAGTTAAGCCCACGTTTTTATTGGACCATACAAAATATTGGAGCGTGTTGGTCTAGTGGTGTATAAATCGACACTGCCACTAGAACTATCGTAGATTCATAATGTGTTCTATGTATCCATGCTGAGAAGATATCGATCAAATCCAAACCATGTGGTACAATTAGAAACTCTAGAAGTAGAGCCTAACCTATCTTATAAGAAGAGTTTGCTCAGATTTTGGATAGAGAAATGAATAAGTTGAAAAATAAAATAATTCTATTGGTAAAAGTGTTGTGTAGGAATCAAGATATGAAGGAAGCCACCTGGGAAAGAGAGAGTTTAATGAAAGAACAATACCCATAACTTTTGGCAAAATTTCCTAAGTGGGGGAGAGTAGTAATAGCTCGCACGATACTAATATTCTTTTGGCATATAATTGAGTAAGCCAGAGTAGTATTAGAGTGAATTATCAGCTTAAGTGTTGGGTTTGCGTGTTTCATGAATTACTCTCTACGACATTGTGAGTTACGCCTTGGTGGAATTTGGCATTTGGTGAACTCTAAGGTTGGCGAATTCTAGGGTTTGGCAAACTCTTTTGTGACACGATCTGCCAACCTTAGATTTTATGGGTGAGCTTGTTAGTTTGTGGAGCAATAAGATCGCTTTATATGGAAACGATAGCTCGGTGAGCATCGCTAGAGCTTAATTTAGACCTAGTTGGAATTTTACTAAAGTATTGTAGATGACAACTTGATATGTTTAGGTAATTGAATGACCTATTTAGTTGGTTGCTTAACTGTGCAAGCAATGTTTTACCACTCTGATTAGTGGTAGTAGTTACGTTTGGTAAAATGTTCAGATTTCAAATATTATTAGGCAAGCTTAGTCTCTAAATTCAAGGTCGACAGTGGGGTCTAAGACCTTCCTGTACAAACCCATTTTTGCCCGGTCCCAAAACCAAATAAATAAAAACCAAAAAATAATAATCTCAGGTCCAAATTGTTACAAAGCAGACAACCCAAAATACAAAACCCTAGCCTGAAAGTTACTGGCCCAAACCTTAACCCATTTGAAGTAAAAAAGAAGAAGAGAAAACCCTAACCCTAGGTGTGCCGCACCTAGGGTCTTCTGATCCCTTTGCTACCGCCGCCGTCGTCACATCATCAGTGCAAGTGGTGCACCTGCCCTCTGCCACCGTCGCACCTGCTCCACTTGCAAGAGGAAGAATAACACGCAAGCAGAAATAGAAAGAAAAAACAAAAACAAGATCGGCTATAAATAGCCCAAAAACAAATTGTAGCAGGTGATTTTTCTTTTAAGAAATAAAAAACAGACAAATCCAAGCAAAAAAAAAAAGAGAGATTTAAACAAAAAAAAGCAACAGATCGAAAATCTAAGGTTTTTTTATTTTTATATTTATTCGCTTCGTTTTCTTTTTAAAGAAATATAAAATTATATATATATATCTATATGCAAAAAAATTTAAAAATTACCTTTTGAATTTTCGACCAGCGTGGCGGACGATGGCTGGAGCCCTGGCCGAAAATCGGGATGAGAAGAGAGGGGATGAGAGCATTTTCAAAATTTTTTTTGAAGGAAAGAAAAAGTGATTTTTTTGGAAAAACTGTAACTTATATAGGCCCATGAAACGATGTTGTTTTGGGCTTAAGCATCAATAGCCAAAACGGCACCGTTTTGCATAAGACCCGAAATTGACCCGACCCAGTAGCTAGGATCCGCACGTTTTCATTTAAAGGGTTATCTACAACCCTGGTCGTCCCGTTTTTTATGTTTTTCAATCAAGTATTTTTATTTTTTAAAATTTTACCCCACAATTTGTTGCGTTTACATTTTAGTCCACGTTGGAACGACGTCGTGTTGGGGGAAAGGGAAAATTATCTTTCAGTCCCACCATGTTATTCGCGTGCTCAGAATGTTCCTCCCCTTTTACTTATTTTTAGATTTGGCCCCGAATTTTGTTGTAAAGTTCAAATTAGTCATTTTTTTTGTTATTTTAGTTATTTTATTATTAAATTAATTATTGTAATATCATTATTGCTATTATTTTTTTTCTTTGTATATTTTTGTTTTATTAGTATACTTTTCTTTTTTTTATTTGTATTTTCATTAGTATATTTTTAGTACATAACTATTATTTAATGATATTTTAGTATTTAAAACTGTTTTCATTTTTTATCGTATTTTTATTTTTATTTGTTATAATCTTATTTATTTTCTTTATAGTTATTATTGTTTTACTTAATATTCATTTATTTATGTGTATATTATTATTTAAAAAAACGTTTTAGTTCTATTTGCTTACTTACTTTTTTTATAATTGATTTGTCATTTTATTTATTTATATTATTTTTTGTTGGATCTCGTATTATTTATGCTTACATAATCGTATTCATTATTAATTTATTACGTATATTAACACCGTGTTTATTTCTACCATTTCGCGTTAGATTGATTTTATTTCATGCATAAATCATGACTTTAAAATAAGTAAAGTTACGTATTTTGAGATTTGAGCAAGTCGTACCCTAACTTAAAAAAAAACGTTCTCAAAGATTAACAAAAAATCGTGTTCTAACTTACGAGACGTGATCTCATTTTTAAACCCGAGATAGTTGAATATCTTTTAAATAAATAAATAAATTTTGGCATTTATTCTCGTATCGGGAATTTAAGACATTGTGTCCTAACTTACGGAATATAATTCTATTTCTCGAATAGCGTGAAATATGCCCCTTGTCAAAAATTCTCGCGTTTTAACAAAGGATCGTATTTTGGATCTTTTCAAAGCTTCCAATTCTCGACACTAAGACACTAATTAATCAACTAGGTACCAATTTTTTGGGTGTTACAAGGGTGCTAACCCTTCCTCGTGTGTAACCGACTCCCAAACCCATCTTTTGAATTTGTAGACCAAAAAAGCGTTGTTTTAATAAATCGAATTGATTATTAAAAGTAACCATTTTCTGAGGTGACTCGGTCACACCTCATCAAAAAGGATTGGTGGCGAGTCCCATGTTTGTTTTCATTTTCAACACTAAAGTCGAGCCCGTTTTATAAAAAATGGTTTCGACACTTCTCACTAAGCTTACTTCCACTTTCTGTGCTATAAAAGGGTGTCTATAACCAACATGTTTTACTTTTTATTTTCTCTTTATGTTCTCTCCTACGTCCTTAAGAAGTTTCTTTTGAGTTATCTTCTCTAGAAAAGACAAGGAAAATTTTCGGAAGCTTCTCTAACGCCATTGATAAGTACCATCTGACTAGTAATTTCTGGGAAATCCTTAGGATGTTGTCGAGGAAGTTTACATCTTTGCTCTAGTGTCACGGGCCGCAGTTCAAAGCCCGTGACCATCGCACCAAATGCATCCAATGGAGGTCTATTGCTTAGATAAGGATCATTTGGCCTACGAGAACTGGCCCGATTCAAAGAGCTATTGGACAAGCCTGTCAGATTGAAGCCTAGTTGGCCCGATAATGAAGAGATGGAAACTTAGGCTAATATGGTAACTAATCTTAGAAGATAGAGGGAATCATATCTTGTAAAGATTAGATTAGATTTGAAAAGGCTTATCTTGTAAATCCCTAAAATTAAGGGATATGGTTAAATCTCATCCGTCGATGTAAATGTATCTTGACCGTCGGTTTTGGGGAAGCTCAACTATAAATAGAGAGCCTCCCCCTCAGTTGTACTCATTCCATTCATTATTTCATTATTCTTTGTGAATAAGAGAAATAGAGGGCATTTACTTAAACACTTTATGAGCGTTCTTTCTATTGTTCTTTGTTGTTCTTCTTTTGGCATAAATCGCTTCCGCTCTTCAATTTGGTGCCTTGGAGGAGTTCTAAAAGAATCCTCACTTGAGTTAAGGTTGACTTGGGCGAGTTTGGACGAATGGATCGCCAGAGGCCGCACGGATTGCGAGACGAAAGGTCTAGCCCCGTGACAAGTGGTATCCGAGCAAGGTTTGAACCAAGTAATATCCGAGTTGTTGTTTCAAAGGCACCGTTGGCGGGTCGAGAGAAGAGTTCGAACAAAGGTGGGCGAGGAAGTCTTTGAGGGAGATATTATCGGTAGTAGAGGAACGTGTGGATAAACTCGAGGGATCCATGGAGGATGTAAAGGAGGCACTCGATGGGGTCGAGGATCGCATAGCAAACTGGAAGGAGTAGTCTAGAGACTATGTAAAGATGTCTCTTGATTCCACCATGGATAAGGTAAGCGAGTTGTTTAATTCACACAGAGACAAGCTGTCAGAAAGGAATGATGCTCTCGAGGCCATGATGATGGCTTTAAAGGAGGAAACAGTGGCCACGACGAGGGCTTTGAGCACAAGAATAAATGAGCTCGAGGGAGAGCTGACCTTGTTTCGAACAACCGTAGGGAATGGAGTGGCAAATGCAGCCCTCAGTAGCGAGGATGTCCCGAAGCCGAAAGATTTTGTGGGGACAAGGTCTGCATACGATGTGGACAATTTATTGTGGAGGTGGAAAACTAATTCTGTGCCAAAGGCATCATGGATGATGCGGTTAAGGTAAACACTGCTTCAATGTTTCTTACTGACATTGTGCTTTTATGGTGGCGAGGTAGGACCACAGATAAAAGGCCAGGTGAGATCGGGACGTGGCAAGAGTTCCAATGCGAATTGAAGGGACAGTTTTACCCAGAATTTGCCCAGGAAGAAGCTCAGGCAAAGTTGTAAAGGATAACGCAATGGGGCACAGTGGGGGAGTATGTTCGAGAGTTCAAGGAACTTATGCTCCAAGTTTCAGAGGTGACCGAAAGAGAGGCATTGCTTGCTTTTCAGAATGGATTGAAGCCGTGGGTCAGACAGGAGGTGGAACAAAGAGGTGTCCAAAAGCTGTCGGAAGCCATGACGGTAGTTGAGTCCGTGGTCAAGCTTGGGTCTTCCAAGTACGAGGAAAGGGGCGTATGTGAAATGGATCACAAGGAAGATATTGTTGATGGCAATGGAAACGGCAACAATGGTGGTAATGGAAAACCACGAGTTGGGAAGAAGAAACCCAAGAGGAAAAGGGACAAGCTGAAATGCTTTCTTTGCAACGGTCCACACATGTTAAAGAAATGTCCGAAGAAATTCGCGCTTAAGGGGAAGCCGGTGGGTAAGGCCTTGGTACTTGGTTCGAGTGCAAGGGGTGTCGAAGTCAAAGAGGCCGAAAGCGAGAAGAAGCTAGTGGAGTGTTTCTTGTGTCATGGTCCGCATAGGTTGCGTAAGTGTCCGAGGAAGTCTGTCATCGAGGGGAACGATAGAGCAGACAATGAGCCCAAGAAGCTTGGTTCGAGAAAAGGAAAAGCCGAAGCCAAGAGGGCAAAGAGGAGCAAAAAGAAGCGAGTAAAGTGCTTCTTGTGCCGTGGTCCGCATGAGTTGCGGAACTATCCAAAGTAAGCTGGAGTCAAAAGAAAGGCAACGTCTGAGCTTGGTGAGTCATCGGAGGGACTTCCACCCAAGGAAGAGGTGAGTTTGTCATCGGACTTAGAGGGAAGAGTTGTGATGAAAGCAATGTAGCTGGGACCAATGAGGCTTAAGTTGAGTGAAGCGTCGGAGTTGGCCGAGTCATTGACAAGGCTTCCACCTATGGGAGAGGTGGGTGGTGCATCGGACTTCAAAGAAAATGAAGTGATGCATGTGGGACAGTTGACCAGAGTAAATGCAAAGGTACCTTTCGAACACTGTGATAGTGTTGTGCATTCTAACTTGTTGACTTGGCAAGAACGTAGGGGCCCTTTCGAAGTTCTTGAGCAAAGAGGTCGAGAGACTGTGGGCAAAGCAAAGCCAAATGTGGTGAATCAAGAGGATTCTGTTCGAGCAAAGTTAGAATGTGGTCAAGGGAGTGTCATAACTTCTTGTCATCAAAATGTACAAATGAGTAGGACGGTTTGAGTGAAGAAGCGACGTAAGCTGAAGAAAAGTCCCGAAGAAAGGGAAAGGCTAAGGCGTCGAGACCAGTTCGAGGTGAATCAAGTCACTGCCATTCGGAAGTTACAACGAGGACGTTGCGAGAAGGGGCGGGGGAGAATGTCACAGGCCGTAGTTCAAAGACCGTGGCCATCGCACCCAATGCATCCAATGGAGGTCTATTGCTTAGATGGGGATCATTTGGCCTACTTGAACTGACCCGATTCAAAGAGCTATTGGACAAGCCTGTCAGATTGAAGCCTAGTTGGCCCGATAATGAAGAGATGGAAACTTAGGCTAATATGGTAACTAATCTTAGAAGATAGAGGGAATAATATCTTGTAAAGATTAGATTAGATTTGATATGGCTTATCTTGTAAATCCCTAAAATTAAAGGATATGGTTAAATCTCATCCGTCGATGTAAATGTATCCTGACCGTCGATTTTGGGGAAGATCAACTATAAATAGAGAGCCTCCCCCTCAGTTGTACTTACTCCATTCCTTGTTTCATTATTCTTTGTGAATAAGAGAAATAGAGGGCATTTACTCAAACACTTTGTGAGCGTTCTTTCTATTGTTATTTGTTGTTCTTCTTTTGGCATAAATCACTTCCGCTCTTCAATTTGGTGCCTTGGAGGAGTTCTAAAAGAATCCTCACTTAAGTTAAGGCTGACTTGGGTGAGTTTGGACGAATGGATCGCCAGGGGCCGCATAGATTGCGAGACGAAAGGTCTAGCTCCGTGACACTAGTACATGCATGATCAAATTATAGTAGATAAATGTTCTGATAATTGTGATTGTTTCTTATTTATCTCAAGAAGCTAGAGAAGGTCCTAGTGAGGCAAAGGACCAATAGAGTAGATTCTATCCTAAAGGTTCTAGTGAGTTCCTTTTTGCTTCCTTTGGCTTTTAAAAATTCTATGATATGGAGTTGTGTAAAGTAAGTTGTATTTGCTGAATAAATGTTGATATTTTTTTCTATTAAAAAGTCAGTGTTGTGTGTACATGGCCCTACTAACGATTAATATCCGCCTTGAGTGCTAGTCCAATACCAAATTATATGTGATATGTGAAATTCTGGAAAAAAGCTTTACTTGTGATCCCTCTAAGAGGGCAGCTTCATTGCAAACTGGAGTGACAGATCAGAGCCCGACCTTGCAGGAGAACAAGTGTTCAATATGACAAGGAATATGCACAACGATATGATTATGAATTATATGTAATTCTAATTTATGAATTATGGGTTTTAGGCTGGCTCAAGTTTGGGTCATAGTTAAATATACATGGTTGAGAGAAGTATGCATGAATTAATGGAATGTGTCCACTAAGGAGCTTGTGTGTTATAATTCTGTTGTGTGCTCTAGTGAACTGTAGTGGCAGTTTAGCGTAGCATTACTATAAGGCAAAGTTCAAAAAATGTCTTTATCTTTGATTCGATTTGGTGTAACCTGGTAATCATGTTTTTTCTTTTTGAAATTCACTAAGTTCAAACGACCTTACTCTGTTACCTTTCTTTCTCAGGCGATAGAGTAATAGTAAAATATTCGCAGAGAGGGACTCCGCCAATGTTACATTTTCAAGTGAGCCTCTTGTCTATTTTGTGTCAAGCATGGTTGTTTGGTGAAGGGCATATACACACATTTTGTGTTTAACTTTTGTTTTTACTTCACAAATGTATTGTTTTGTCTTATGAAATGTAATTATACTTGTTTATATTTGTGATTGCCAAATTCCCCTGGTTTGCAGCTTTCAAAACTATCTTATCCGAAATGTATTCGCATTTCATGGTGGAGCCTAATAAATAGATAGTGTATTAATTCCTATTACACCCCGTAAAAATGTAATACAAAATTAGAAAGGAATAACAATTTTAAAGTAAAGGGAAATCCATATAGCTGCTTTTCTCAAACTTGAAACAAGTCAAAGTTTTTCAATCTGTCAGCAATGCCCAAGTCTATTGAGTGGACTATTTGGCTAGTTGGTAAATGCCATGTCTTTCTAACGAGCTAAAGGGTTTTACATGCTTCCCCGTTCATAATTCTTGAAATACTGAAACATAGTAAATGGTGGAAGATGATAACTTTTTTTTTATGTTTTTAACATATAAATATTTAATCATTATTTTTTTAACATATTTTATAATCAAACAGATGCTTTAACTATCCACCACAATAGAAAAGGGATATATTTTCCACTTAGACCCTTGCACAATCATTAACCAAGCCATTTAACTAATGAAATTCGATAACGATTAACTTTTACGATTTTTACGATTTAGTCCTTTTACCTTGATTACTATCAAATCTTCAAATTTTCTAGACAAAACTTTATTCCACTTATATAATAGCTTCGTAAATATTTAATAATAATATTTATCAGTTGATTTATTAAAACGAGGTCCTAATAGCTCATATTCTAAAATCATTGACTTTCGTTACGCACCACTTTTACCTTGACTAACTGACTAGTTAATAAAGTCTACTAAATCAAGACTCACTATTATACTATATTACATCATAAATATTAATTAGATATATCTAAAGACTCTATATTAGAATTGTGGTCCCAAAAACATTGTTTTCGACACTATTGAAAAACAGATTGTTACATAGCTTCTAAGGGAGCCCTTCTATATGCATGATATAGCTATGACGCCACTCACGTGAGCTTGGAGGTGTTTGGCTTGGTCTCCTTTTACATCAAATATCGAGTCATTCCTGGACCCTACATTCAAGGTAAATTGCCTATAAGTTTGAATAAACTAAATGAGAATCTATATAGCAATGTTCCTCAGTGAATTTCGAAGTCTCAATAATAAAAAACTAATGGAAAAAATTTAAAACTCCGTGGATATCGTAGGAGAACCCACAATCTAATTGGCACAGATGACACCCATGTGTTCTTCTTGAATGAGTTGTTGGAGAACATATCAAGGCAGACTTAGTCATAATTATACCCCTTTATGACACCCCATTTTTATACTTAACTTTGTTTAGCTTCATCTCAGAATTTCATTCTACCTTACTGGGTTAACTCATCAAGAGATAACCACGCAAGTAGATATACGAATTGTCAGCTACCTTTGGCGGTCACACAAGTTTTTCACCATAACGAAGGTTACTTACCCTGATCCCTTCATTCCATAATGAATTCAATGCTAGCTTACTGTATTACCCAAACGTTCATCTTCTTATGACTTAGGATGTGCATATATGCTCCCAGATGAATACTCATTTACCTGTATTCTCGTATTAGGCCCTCGATTAGAGATTTTTGACGGATGAGTGAACACCACTCACCGTTATTGTAGGATTACTCTTGTAAGATAGTTCGACTGAACCTTCCCTCATCAGGTAGTTTGAATGGATATTTCTAGAGGTAGATAGTCCCTGACGAACTATCTAACCCCTAGATTGTATAAGGTGTACTTTCCATTTATAAGAAAAATCCTTAATGGATTTTGCAACACTAGATATTTGACGTATTAGGCCTTCAATTAGAGATTTGACGAATGGATGAACACCACTCACCCTTATTGTTGGATTACTCTTGTAAGATATTTCAACTGAACCTTCTTCCATAAGGTAGTTTGAATTGATATTTCTAGAGGTAGATAATCCCTGGTGAACTATCTCATCTTTAGATTGTATAAGGTGTACTTCTCATTTATAAGAAAATCCTGACTGTATTTCACAACACTAGATGGTCCAAATGGACATCTTCATCATTTTCTAATCCTTGGTGGACTTTACTGATTATTCAGTCCCTGGTGGACATTTAATTTAAGATAGTCCGTGATGGACTTTCCCTTTTTGGTGACCTCATTGCCATTAAACACTTAGAAATAGGATTTGAAGAACTGTCTTGGTTCTTCATAACCCATGAAATCTTGTCCAACACCTTTGGTGGAATCTTTAATGGTGGATACTTAATCATGTATACTCTGAAGGAAATAGCCCTTCCATGCCTATCCACACAAAAGGCGCATCCATATTTTTCCTTGACTTTGTATCGTTGCTAGACCTCCTAATACCCCGCTTTTTAGTATTCTCATATGTCATAACCATTGTAAATTACTTCTCACCATGCGAGTCATAAACTAGTCTTGTAACATCTCGCCCGACGAAACCCTAGTGTTTAGATGATGTCGTTAGAAGGCAAGAAAAAAAAACAAGTTTTGAGAGTGTGTTAAGTATAAAATTTGGAGTAAGTGTAAGAATTCTTTTAATAAGCCTATCCATGGTTGTCAGGTGAGCCTTTTGGCTGACTTTTTCATGTGTGTTATGTATCCTAGAAACTTTGGTGAAAAGAGATAAAACTATGATATTTAGGCTAGGAAAGTATGATGTGATGATTCTTATGAGAAATGTATGTGTGTATGTGTCTGAAAACATGCTATGAAATGTGTCTGTTATGAATCAGTTAGTATGAGTGATGAGTCTGTGTTTATCTTTGAAGTCATCGAAAGGAGTCCATCGAGACTTTAAACATAGTCCTCTGAAAGGAAAATTCCATGGCACCATATCATGTTAGACCATAGTTGGTGGGTTATGGAGTCATATGCAAACACCATACCATATCAGACTATAACTGTTGGGTTATGACATTATATAGGAAAAACTATAGGAAGGTTATTACTAAATGGGGTTTGTACATGATCTCGAATGATGAGGGGCAAACCTCATGTAATGTTGTCTAAGCAAATCCCTATCGTAAACACACCAAAAATCAAGTGCCTTTGTGGCAATCTATGAAATGGAAGCCTTTGTGGCGTATCTGAAATGGATGCCTTTGTGGCTAATAATGACAGGAACATCCCTATGGCGTGATTTTAAGAAAGGCATCAGTGGCTATCATTTGAAGGGAACGCACTTGTAACAGACTCTGAAAAAGAAGAATGGCTAATTCCGAAGCAGTGGTAAGTATGGGAAAAGCCTGAAAGAATGATATATATATATCTATGGCGAATTCTGAAAGAAAATATATATATATGGAAAATTCTAAAGGAATGGAACATATGGCAAACTCTGAAGGAATGGAACATAATGGTTAAAATTATTTACAACACGCCCACTTGTAGATTATTTGGAACAATATTGTTATACAAGATGTAAAAGCCCAACTTTTTTCTATTCTATTTTATGTAAGTCTGTAGTTTAGGGGTAACACTCGAGATTCAAATTCAAAAAATCAGATCGGGTTAAGGGCGTTATAGGTTTCCGCTTATATGCTCTCATCTGGCTTCCTTATTTTCTGACCTAGCGAATTTGCTTTTTGTCGTAAGCTGAATCTATCCTCCACTAGATCATGCCATGGCTCACAATGGACTTCTGACTCTAACCAGTTAGTAAACCTCTTTCAAGGTGTCACTCTAAGGAGCCTGTAGATGTTAGTTTGATCAAAATTGAATGATATAAGTGGTTGTTTGATAAAATACCCATAGCAATTTCTATACATAGAATAGTGTTTATATAGAACAAAGAGAAATCAGTGTTAGGAATTACACCTGAGGCCTATAACATATAACAGTTTAGCTAGGGTAACCTGAGGTCCTGATCTCGAAATAGCAGACTATCTTAGATCCGTTCTAAGTGGTAAAATGATTAAGATATTGCTGTGGCAGTTTTGGTTTATAATGGTAGATTCTTTGTAATCCCAACCTTCTCATTCAACATATTTGATCCTCTCATCCTTGACTTGATATATTTGCCATAGCATATTATTTGTTTGTTTGCATATTGGCACATCATCATTATTTTGATTACCATTGCATTTCTAACATTGTTCTTCATTAACATAATTCACATATTTCATAACAGCAACTTAACCAAGTTAATCATATCTTATCCCTGTGGAGACGATCTTACTTATCATTATATGACTTGATTCAATGTGTATACTTGCACACTTGCACATTATATTTACACGCAACAAGTTTTTGGCACTGTTGCCAGGGATTGGCAATTTTGTGAAATTTGGTTATGTTACTGCTTACCTAATTCCATTAGTTTTATCTAACTTAGTTGGCAAGAAAAGAGGCATTCTTGTTAATAAAGAATATCTTTTTGACCCAAATATCTAGAGAACTTTGAAAAGAATATAAAGAGACTTGCAGAGATATGGCTACGATTGGATATGACCCAGGTATGGAAGATACATTGCATCTGAATGGCCAGAATATTGACATTCCTTGTGTTATAGATGATCGCGAATGGCCCATTTGTGAGCATGTAGTACTAATTTTGGATGCTTTGAATCGAGGGATAGTCAGACCACCTATTCAAGCTCAGCATTTTGAGTTAAAACTGATAATGTTTCAGATGTTCTAAATGGTAAGACAGTTAAGTGGGTTGCCTACTGATGATCCACGACTACATTTACAAATTTTCCTAGAAGTCTGTGACTCGTTCAAGCAACAGGGTGTGCCTGAAGACACCCTGCGACTTAAACTATTTCTGTGTTCATTGGGAGATCGTGCCAGAGCATGGTTTAATGCTGTTCTGTCAGGGATAGTGGCATCACAGAATGATCTTTGCCAAAGGTTTTTACTACAGTATAATCCACCTAATATGACTGCCAATCTTAGAATTGACATCATGCCTTTTTGGCAATCAGGGGATAAGACGTTGTATGAAGCTTGGGAAATATTTAAGGAATTCCTTCAAAAATGTCTAATGCATGGATTCCAGCATTGTACATAGATGGATATGTTTTATAATGGGTTAAATGTGCATACAAGAATGGCAGTTGATGCTTCTACCAATGGTACCTTGTTGGATAAATCTTATAATGAAACATATGAAATTTTTGAAAGGATGGCAAACAATGATTAACAATATCCTACAATGAGAGGTGGGACTAGAAGGAGATCTTTTGGCACTATGGAGCTCGATGAAATCATTTCGTGGACAACCCAAGTATCATCTCTGGCTAACATGATCCAAATGATGAAGAGACCAACTATAGTTCAGGAGATTAAATCAGCTGAACTATCGTATACCTATTGTGGGGAAGATCATATGTTTGATGAATGTCAATCAAAATCAGGCTCTATGTATTACATGAGTAATTTCAACTGTAATAATAACCCCTATTCCAACACCTACAATCCAGGGTGGAAGAAACACCCAAAATTTAGCTGGAATAATCAAGGAGTTGGAACTTCCAACAATGTTATTGGATAGAATGCCACAAGTGCATTGCCTAATTATAATTAGCCGATGCCGCGACAACATGTTCAACACAATTTAGAATCTTCTTTATCTATTGAAACTTTACTAAAAGATTACATGGCCAAGAATGATGTCGTGATTCAGAGTTAAGTTGCATCCTTAAGATCCTTGGAAAATCAAGTGGACAGATCGCTAATGCTTTAAATTCGAGATCTCAAGGAGCATTGCCAAGTGATAATGAGCATGCAAGATCAGAAGGGAAGGAGCATTTCAAGAGTATCACTCTCAAAAGTGGTACTCAGCTGAACAAAGTTGTTAGAGATGCCACTACTAAAGAGGAAAATCGAGGATAGATCGCAGAACCATAAAAAAACAATCTACAACTGAAAAGGCCAAACAAAAGAATGTTGCAACAGAATCGCATCATGTGGTCAAACCGAATGCCACAACAAAACAATATTAGGAGTATGAAGGATGGCCACCACCACTTTTTCCTCAGCGATTCCAGAAGTCCAAACAAGATTTTTAGTTCAAGAGATTTTTGGATGTCCTAAAGCTACTCCATTTCAACATATCGCTGCTGGAAGGTATGGAGGAAATGCCCAATTACGTAAAATTCATGCTAGATATATTGTCAAAAAAGCACAAATTGGGAGCATTTGAAACTGTTGCTCTTACTAAAGGGTGCAAAACGATGTTGACAAATAAATTGCCCCTAAAGTTCACAGACCTAGACGATGTATATAATCATGTTGGTAAGGCATTATGTGACTTAGGAGCAAGTATAAATTTAATGCCTATGTCTATCTTTAGGAAGCTAGGTTGCAGTTGATCGAGCTTACGCACATCTGGAAGGTAAAATTTAAAACGTATTGGTAAGAGTAGATAAATTTATTTTTCCAGCTGATTGTATTATTTTAGAATGTGAGGTTGACAAAGATATGCCGGTTATTCTTGGAAGACCTATTCTTGCTACAGTGAGAATGTTAATTGATATACAAAAATGTGAGTTAACAATGAGAGTAAATGATCATCAAATTACTTTCAACGTATTCAATGCCTTGAAATGTATAGATGAAAATAAGGAGTGTCACACCGTTAGGTTGATCGAAAAGTAGTGGAGGAGGAGTTTACAAAATTTTTTCAAGGCAATTTTGATAATGATAAAGATATATCTGAGCTGAATAAAGCAGAAATACTTGTAAAAACTTTCACGTTTAGACGAATGCCATTTGAGTTGTGTAATGCCCCAGAAACACTTTAGTGTTGCATGATGGCGATATTCTCGAACATGGTGGAAAAATTGGTTCATGGATGATTTCTTTGTGTTTGGCAATACTTTCAAAAGCTACTTAAAGAAGTTAAAATTGGTTCTTTGTCGCTGTAAAGAAACTAATCTTGTTTTAAATTGGGAAAATTGCCATTTCATGGTTCGTGAAGGCATTGTTCTAGGACATAAGATATCATAGCAAGGGATAACCATGGAAAGAGCCAAAATTGAGGTGATCAAAATATGGCCTCCACCTACCACTGTAAAAGGTATCAAGAGTTTCTTAGGCCAAGCAGGATTTTATAGAAGATTTATTAAAGATATCTTAAAGATATCCAAATCCCTGTGTGCCTTGTTACAACATAATAGACCCTTCAATTTTCATGAACCTTGCTTGTGAGCATTTGAAGAATTGGAAAAGTAATTGGTGGCAGCATCGATTGTAATACCACTGAAGTGGACACTGCCATTTGAAATTATGTGTGACGCCGGTGACTTTGCTATAGGTGTAGTGTTGGGGAAAAAGAAAAAGAAGGGATTTCATGCTATCAACTACGCAAGCAGGACCTTGACAGACGCGCAACTCAACTACACCACCACTAAAATGGAGTTATTGGCTGTGGTATTCGCGTTTGATAAATCCATGTCTTATTTTGTTGGTACCAAGGCCACAGTTTATGCAAACCACTTGGCTATCAAGTATTTGGTGACCAAGAAATATGCCAAACCAAGGTTGATTCAATGGATACTTTTGCTGCAGGAATTTGATTTAGAAGTTAGAGATAGAAAAGGGACTGGTAACCAAGTGGCTAATCACTTGTCGAGATTGGAAGTTGGACTTGAAGATGGAAATATTAAAATTATTAAGGAAGATTCTCTAGATGAGCAATTGTTAGTTACTAGGGCATTACCTTGGTATGTCGATATCGTGAACTTCTTAGTGAGTAGGTTGATGCCCCCTGATCTCACTAGCCAAAGAAGAAGGAAATTTCTTCATGATTCCAGACATTGTTATTGCGATGAGCCTTTCTTATTCAAACATTATGCTGATCAAATAATTAGGAGATGTGTCCTTGATGAAAAATTCAAAGCATTTTGTAACATTGTCATTTAGGTCCTTACGGAGGACATTTTGGAGGCATGAGAACTGCTGCTAATGTTCTCCAATCTGGCTTTTATTGGCTGAGCATGTTCAATGATGCTCATGATTTTTATCAGGAATTTGACCATTGTCAAAGGATGGGCAACCTCTCTAGGAGGCATGAAATGCCACTGCAAAATATCCTAGAAATTGAGTTGCTTGATGTGTGGGGACTAGACTTTATCAGTCCATTTCCACCATCCTAGGAAAACCAATACATACTTGTGGCAGTTGACTACGTATCAAAGTGTGTTGAAGCTGTAGCTCTCCCTACTAATGATGCTAAATCGGTGATGAAGTTCTTGCACAAAAATATCTTCACAAGATTTGGTACACCTCACGCAGTTATCAGTGATGAAGCCTCTCATTTTGATTGAAAATTCATTTATAATGCCTTACATAGGTATGGGTTGCAACATAAGATTTCCATGACAAATCATCCCCAAACAAATAGACAAGCTGAAGTTTCTAATAGAGAAATTAAGTAGATTTTAGAGAAAGTGGTGAACCCGACTCGCAAGGATTGGTCATCCAAATTGGGGGAAGATTTGTGGGCTTACCGTACTGCGTTCAAAACACCATTGGGGATGTCACTTTTTAAGTTGGTTTATGGGAAGCCTTTCCATCTATCAGTGGAGCTAGAATCCAAAGTATTTTGGGTTAGTAAGCAGCTGAAAATGGATTAGATCACTACTAGACATAAACAATTAATTGAGATCAAGAATACGAGAACACACAACTATGTAAGGAAAAGACCAAGTGCTGGTATGATAAATGGATTATGCCACGGTAATTTGAACCTAGACAACAGTTGCTATTATTCAACTCTAGTCTCAAATTGTTTTCGGACAAATTAAAACCTCGCTGGTCAAAACCTATTGAAGTAGCCCATGTATATCCTAATGGAGCTATGGATGTTAAAGATATTAAGATTGGGCTCACATTTAAAGTCAATGGGAAATACTTGAAGTATTACTAGGGTGCTCTTGTGACTCGAGATAAACAGTCCATTGATCTCCAAGATGTTTAACTTTAGCATCTCAATGATTTCTTTTTGTTTTCAGTTTTGTCAATTTTTACTTTCTGTTAGCTATTTCATTTACTTGGGTTTGACAATTTTTATTTTGTATTGTAGGTATTGCATTTTAATGGTAATAGGGGATTAGGGCCCTGCGTTGCTCTTTGGCCCACCGACAGCTGTTTCCCAAATATTTGGCCTTCGAAATATTTTTTTATCTTTTTTTCCTTTTTCCCCCCAATTTCAATCACACCACAATCACGCCATCATTGCCGCACATCCACTCCCCCACGTCACCCCATTACTTTGCCGCCATGTTATTTTTTTTTACCCTAATTGACTAATTTTCTTTAACAGTTTAACCTAAATTTTCTTTTCTCCAATCTTGCTTCTATTTCTTTTACTCCTGAAAGTTTTCATATTTTTTGTCTACCATTTGCTCTACCCTCTTCTAATGGACAGATGTTCTACTTCGCAACCACCTGCACCATTACCACACACATTTTTCAACCAAGTAGGGGAAGATCGGTACACGCATGATATCTTCAAGCGTCCTTTTTTCTTGGAAAAAGGTTTTCTTTTCCAAGATAAGCCCTTTATGTGATATGTTGAGTCTATCTTTTCCATGGTAGAACAACACAGATGGCAGGTTTTTTATTTGTATCTAGAGGATGTTTTGGCAAAGATGGTACGTAAGTTCTATGCTCATCTTACTTCTCCAAACAACGCTTTTATTTCTGTCTCCGTCAATGCTCTTTGATGATTATTCCTTCAATGCTTAATGCGGCCTATCTGATCGATGAACATACTTAGTTTCTCACTATAATCACTACGGATGGTTTGAATCAAGTTCTTCAAGACCTGTGTGTAGTAGGTACTAAGTGGACGGTGTCAAGACAGAATGTTTCATAGTGGAGAGGATCTCTTTGAAAGCCAACTTTAGGGTTTTGTACCACTTCCTTAAACCACGCCTAATTCTTTCCACTCATAACTCTACAATTTCTAAGGAGCGGATGTATTTTCTCCATTCTATTATAATAGGAAGGTAGATAAATATGGGAAAATCATATTCAAAGAAGTCAACCGCTGCACTAGAAGAATGCAAGGAGTCTTAATTTTCCCTCTCTCATCACTGTGCTGTGCCAGCGTGTGAATTTCTTTATCTAGGCCAATAAAGATGTTACTCCAAACAAAAGGGCCATTACAAAGCAAATTGTTGTGAAGTTTGTTGGGAAGGATTTGCCACGACATTCACCTCCTGGTTCTGATTCTACCTCTTCAACTCTAACCTCTGCCTTGGAAATCTCCTCCACCTCTAATAGTGTCTTTGAGAAAGCAACTACTCAATTCATTCGGGAACTTGCAAAAGTGATTCACTCTATTTGAGACCTTGTAATTGAGGATTGCTACAGACTTGGCACAAGCACAAGAACATATGGCTGGCTATCTTCTGGGCCGATGTGGAAAGGAGAGATGTTGCGATAAAGAGGTCCCTACAAAAGAATTTAACTAGGCCTATGCCTGAGTTTCGTAGCTTCCCTAAGGAATTGAATTTAGATCTGGATGAAGAGGAAGAGGAAGCAGAGGCGAGTGAGACAAACCCCGCACCTACACAACCTGCCATTGAAGAACAAGGAGCAAAAAAACCTGTGCAGGATGACAGGACTGAATCGGTTGTTATTGCATCTGATAATGAAGGAAAGGAAGTAGATAACCCACCTTCTACATTGCCTGCTGATGGCACTACAGATGTCCCACCTCTATCAACTGAACAAATGACAGAGCAAGATCGAGATATCAACAAGCTTATGGATAACCTCACCAAATCTGATGATGTAGAGGATGATGTGCCAATCCATTCATTGAAACGGAGCTGTGCTACAAGTATGATGCACGCAAATCCACTCGCTCCAATGAAAGTAACAAAATTTCAATCCCAGCATTCATTTTATATGCCATTTGTTTCTCTTTTAATTCCATCATGCATTCATTATTTTTATCATTTTTTGTCTAAATATATATATATGTTTTTCCATTATTGAGTCTTCTCTGTTTATGCATTGAGGACAATGCATCCCTTAGGTTTACGGTTGTGTTGTGCATATAGGACGCATTAGATATTTAGTTAAGTATGTTCATTTTAGTATTTTTGTTCATTTTTTCGTTCATTTTGCCATAACATACATAAATGCCAAAGATTGTTAGACTGTAATGAGTAGATTTTCGCTTATAATGTTCGATGAGGAGCTTAATTCTTCACTAGACTTAGAAAATAGTGACAGTGAATTAGGTAAGTTTAGCAAAGGATAGTTGCTTGAAAATTGACCCATAAAAGTAGAATGTCCTACTTCCAATTAAAATTATCTATAGTAAGTTTCTTTTAATAAACTTAAAGATTCTTGAACCTAACCCCAGTGCAATGGAAATACTTAATAATGAATAAAGTGGCAATGTTTAAGAAAATTTTAAAAAAAGTAGTTTAGGGACACTCCATTATAGTAATAGGCTGAGTAGCTAAGGGGTAGTTGTTTGCTGCATCCATCTTTTTAGCCAAAAGCCTTAGCTTCATGAGCGAGTATTAAAATTGTGACATGATTGAGTTTTTGACAATTTAGTGTATGCTCAATTGTAATTGTCGAGTCAAAGAATCATGTGACGAGCTGACTCCCCTAGTAAAAGAATAGGCATAATAAATGGACATGTATGTAATTGAGTTTATTCAAGGCCAAGTTTAAAAAGGAAACTAAGTTTAGATGAAAGATAAACTAAGTACATTAGGAGGTGCTTGTTATAGTCGGAATTGCATGAGTAATTAGAATTTTCATTTAGGGTAATATTTTTTGTGTTACTTTTGCGTTACTTGAGCAAATCTTTAGAAATAGAACATTACTGAGAATTGAAGAACAAAATATGTTGTACATAATTTGGCATTACTAAGGTAATTATGTTGTTGTGGCAATTCATGAATTCATGCATATTTTCCTTGAGGACAAGCAATAACTTAGGTTTGGGGGTGTAATAATTCTTAAAAAGAGTTATATTTGAGGTCTCTAGACTTGGTTAATTGTTCGTACTTAAGTAGATGTATTTGCATTTTAGGATATTATATTACTATTTTGGAACATTGTCATGAAGCTTGGATTCTGCTTCAATGTTATTATGTTACTTTTTCTTGTGGGTGGAAATGATTTGTTTGGATAGCAGGTGTAGAATGAGGAAAAGAAATGAAAGAGTGAAGTTTTTTCATGGCAAAAGGGTGGACGGATTACCAACATTAATTCCATGGAAATTCCAAGAATACACCGAGTCAGCACTCAACTTGTGCCAGTCTCAGCTTGTTGTACTTGTCCCAAAAATATCTACCTAAAAAAGGGAGAGAAAAAATTGTGTGCTAAGATGGGGGATCTACCCTATAAGAAGAGAGTGAAGAAAGAGGAGAGAAGGGAATCGAGAGGCGAAAATAGAGGGTAGCAGTAGAGACTGGGTAGCAGAGCAGAACACAAGGGAGAAGAAAAAGGCAGTTAACCTGGTCTTTCCAAGACATTGCGCTCCAGAGTTTAGAGCTGGACCGGAGAAAACTACCTGAAGTTCTTCCTTTATTTTTTTCAATTATTTTTTTGTGAAATTAATTGTTGAAGATGTTGAATGATATTTTGAATTCGGATTTGATTAACCAACCCATGAGTTAAATCTCATTGGGTTCGGATTACTGGATGATGGTCTAATTTTTCATTAATATTGAAGCTTGGATCTGATCTATTTTACTATTTCATTCAATTTGTTCTTCTTGAATTGCATCCATGCAGATTCTAGACATAGATGAATGTTTATTATGCTTATAAACATAATTTAATTCTGAAAAGGTTAGGTTAGATGGATTGAAATTGAATGACACAAGAGGTTGTTCGATAGAAAACCCATAGCAATTTCTAGACGAAGAGTAATGTTTGTACAGAAAAAAGAGAAATTAGTGTTGGGAATCACACCTGAGGCCTATAGACATATAATGCTTTAGCTATGGTAACTTGAGGTCCTGCTCTCAAAAAAAGTAGACTATCTGAGATCCGTTCTGAGTGATAAAATGGTTAAGATATTGTCAAGGCATTTTTGGTTTATAAGGGTAGATACCTAGTAATTCGAACCTCCTCATTCTACAGATTTGATCCTTTCATCGTTGACTTGATATCTTTACTATAGCATATTTTTAAATATTTTTTTGTTTATAAATTGTGCAGATCATCATTATTTTGATTACCATTACATTTCTGACATTGTTTTTCCTTAGCATAATTCCAATACTTCATAACAACAACTTTACCAAGTTAATCATATCTGAACCCTATGGAGACAATCTCACGTATCATTATATTACTTGATTCAACGTGTATAATTGCACACTAGTACATTGTATTTACACACAATACTAGATAACCATTTTCATGGTGTTGCTATGTAAAGCCTATATATTTTCCATGGTGTCACTCCCTAGAGCCTGTACACCGTTTCCATGATTACACTCTAGAAAGCTTGTAGATAACAATTTTCATGGTGTCACTCTGTAGAGCTTGTATACTATTTCCATGGTGTTACTCCGTAGAGTCTATGGATAACCATTTTCATCCTATCGTCTCCAAATTCCTCTTTTTGTCTTCCCATTCCTCTATTACATCCATTTTTCTAACTTCAACTACCCCGCAAAAATACATCCCTCTATACTTCCATTTAGTAGTCACGCATAATATGCACATCATTACAGTCAATACATTTATATTATAAAGTATGCTACATACCAGTTTTACCATATAGACCAAATATCATAGTTGCAGATAGTCATGAACTTTGATAGCATTATGCATGCATAATTTTCTCATTCACCGAATTCATAAACAACCAGAATACTCATAGTAGACATATAAACAAAACAACTAGAAAATGTCCAAAGGTGGAGCACAAAAACTATCCTCCTATCTTTTGTCCTTGATAACTCTTGAAAACAGTTATATTTCATCCCTTTAGATCTAGCTACTTGCATGTACTTTGGTACATTTAGTTGCATTTTAGGACAAACCATTAGTATTTTTCTTGTTTTAGCATTACATTAGGAGCTTGGGCTGTACTTAAATGTTTGTTATTTTTAATTGCTTGTGGAAGGGTTGTGTGTGAGGTGGTGGATTGCTAGCTTTAGGTTCATGAACAAGAAGTGAAGGCTTGTCGAGGCAAAAGGTTGGACAGTTTGTCAACATGGATGGCAATTCTAGAAAGATGACCGAGTCAACACTCAATGCGTACCAGTTTCAGGCCAACTGTACTTATACTAGAAAAATCTCCCTAGAAAATAGGGAAGAAAATTATGGGTTGTTGGATTTACCTTAGGAAAATCGATTATAAAAGCCAAAAGAGGAGAGATCCTTAGGAAAAAATAGAGGGCAGCGACTGAGCACTGTCGGGAAGAGGAAGACAGAGGCAGTCCCTCCCAACCACCACATGACATTGTATCGTTGGAGTCTAGGTTGGATAAGCGAAAGTTATCCTCCTAAAATTCTTCCATTATTTCTTGATTACTCTTCGTGAATTGATTTGTTGAAACAATGTTGAATGAGATTTTTATTTTGAATTTTAATTTTCGACCTATGAGCTAAATCTCATAGGGTTGCGATTACTAGATGAAACTTTTATTTCCTTTACTGGTTGAAGCATAAATCTTCTTTAATACACTGTTCCATTCAACAATTTTTAAAAAATTACATGTTTGCAAACTCTAGACATAGATGGATGTATAACATGTCCATTTAACTAATCTAATTTTGACAAGGTTAGGTTAATAAGATTGAAATTGAATGATATGAGACATAAAGCAAACAATTTTAGAACTCTTAATGCAACGTTTAATCGAATGCAACGTTCATATGGAAAGAAAACAAACAATATAGGGCATAGTGCTAAAGGCCTACAGATATATATCGCTTAATGCAAGGTAACTCTAGGTTTTTCTCTCAAAAGAAGCATACCATTTTAGAACTCTTCTGAGGAATAGATTACGTAAGGTTTTGTCGAGGAATTACTATCAGTAAGGGCAGATTCTGGTAATCTCAGCCTTCCAAATCAGCATCGTAGACCCTCTATCCTTTGTCATCGTATCTTTTCCATAGAATTATTAGTTGTTTATTTATTTGTTCGCATATTATTCACATAATTATTCTCGTAATTTCCATTGCATTTTTACTCTTGTCTTTACATAGCATTTTCCATCATTTATCAGTTACAGATAATAAACATTATTATTCCTTCAAATTGCCACTGCAGTCTTAACATTATTTTTGCCATAACATTAATCATACTTCAGTACAATAACTTGGCCATTTTATACCTAACCGATCCCTACGGAGACGATCTGAGTTATCACACTATTACTTGATTCGACGTGTATACTTGCACAATTAGCATATCATTTCAGACGCGACTAGTTTTTTTTGTCATTGTTGGGATTGGCAACTGGTGAATTTTGGTTTTATTATTTTACCTAGTTCCATTACTTTTATTTAACGTAGTTGTATTTATTTTTTACAGGTTTTTCATCAGTGTATAAAAAGAGGTATTCCTACTAGCAAAGAATATCCTTTTGACCTAGAGATCGAAAGAACTTTGCGAAGAAGGAGAAAAGAAGTCTGAAATATGGCTAGGAAAGGGAATGATCCTAGCCTGAATGATCATGGTCTCAATGATAAACAAAACGGTCATGATGTTAATCCTCCTCTTCGTTGTGTGATAGATGATCGAGATAGACCAATTTGAGAGCATGTTGTTCCAATTTTAGAAGATTTGGAGCTAGGAATAGTTAGACTGCACATACAAGCTCAACAGTTTGAGCTAAAACTAATAACGTTTCAGATGTTCCAAATAGTAGGAAAGTTTAGCGGGTTGCCTACTGAAGATCCACGATTGCATTTTAGATTTTTTCTAGGAGTCTGTGACTTGGTTAGACAACAGGGTGTTCCTGGAGATTCCCTGAGACTTAAACTGTTTCCATATTCTTTGAGAGATCGTGCAAGAGCATGGCTGAATGCTTTGTCGTCAGGAACAATGGCATCATGGAGTGATCTTTGCCAAAGATTTTTGCTATGGTATAATCCCCCAAATATGAATGCCAAGCATAGAAATGACATCACATCTTTTCAGCAATCGGTGGATGAAACACTATATGAAGCTTAGTAATGACTTAAAGAACTACTTCGGAAATGTTCGATGCATGGGTTTCAGCACTAGACACAAATGGAGATGTTTTGTAATGGGTTGAATATACATACAAGAATGGTAGTTGATGCTTCTGCCAATGGTACCTTGTTCGATAAATCTTACAATAAAGCATATGAGATTTTAGAACAGATTCCCAACAATGATTATCAATATCGTACCATGCGAGTTGGGACTGGCAGGAGAGCTACTGGCACCATGAAACTTGATGCCATCACTTCATTCACTTAATAGGTATCATCTTCCCAAGTGAAAGCAGCAGGACTATCGTGTGTTTATTACGGTGAAGACCATGTGTTTGATGAATGCCCGTCAAACCCAACATTGGTATACTACATGGCTAATTTCAACCTGAACAATAACAACTATTCCAACACGAATAATCCAAGGTGGAAGCAACCTCTGAACTTTAGATGGAATAATCAAAGTACTAGGAATTTTAATAATGCGACAAGACAGAATGCCATCAGTGCACTGCTTGGTTATACCCAACCTATGCCGACACAAAATGTCCAACAAGGTCAGGCATCAACTTCATCATTATTGTTATCATCTATTGAAGCCTTGTTGAAAGAATATATGGCCAAGAATGATGTTGTAATTCAGAGTCAAGCTACATCTCTCCGAGCTCTTGAAAATCAAGTAAGGCAGATAACGAATGCTTTAAGTTCGAGGCCACAATGAGCATTGCCAAGCGATACTAAGAATTTTAGAACACAAGGGAAGGAACAGTGCAAGGCTATCACTCTTAAAAGCGGAACTCAGCTTGATGACGTTGCTTAAGATGGCATGGTAGGAGTGGATGACTTGAATAACAACCATGTAAAGATCCCATAGCCATATGAAAAGTACAGTGCAGCTGAAAAGGGTAAGCACAAGATTGTTGCAGTAGAATCATATCATGTAGCCAACAAAAATGCCACAGCAAAACTATATCAGCAACATGAAGGACGACCACCTCCACATTTTCCTCAGTGATTCCAAAATTCTAAACAGGATGTTCAATTTAAAAGATTTTCAGAGGTCTTGAAACAACTCCATATCAACATAGCACTAGTAGAAGCTTTGGAGTAGATGCCCAATTATGTGAAATATATGAAAGATATACTGTCAAAAGAGCGTAGATTGAGAGAACTTTAGATTGTTGCTCTCACTGAAGGGTGCACAATAATTTTGATGAATAAACTACCTCCAAAGTTGAAGGACCCAGGGTGTTTCATTATCCCATGTTCAATTGGAAATCCTTATGTTGGTGAGGAAATATGTGATTTAGGAACGAGTATAAATCTAATGCCTCTATCTATTTTTAGGAAGTTGGGAATTGGGAAAGGAAGGTCTACTACGGTTACGTTGCAACTAGCTGATCGATCCTACACACATCCGGAAGGTAAAATTGAGGACATACTGGTAAGAGTAGATAAGTTTATTTTTCTGGCAGATTTCCTTATTTAAGAATGTGAAGCTAACAAAGATGTGCCAATTATTCTCGGAAGACCTTTAATTGAATGAGGGTAAATAATCAGTAGATTACTTTCAATATATTTGATGTCTTGAAATGTGCTGATGAGAATGAAGGATGTCACGCAATTGGGTTGATAGAAACAGCAGTAGAAGAATTCAGAAGATTTTGCCACAACAATTTTGATAGTGAGGAAGACTCACTTGAGCGAAGTAACGCAATAATTTTTCCTAAAGACCACTACTCGAGTGCTCATGTGAATCGTGACAAGCAATCCATTGACCTTTGATATGTTTGAGTTACAGTATTGTTTTTATTTTTCCTTTATTTAATTGCTTTACTTTACTTTCATTTCATTTTTTATTTGTTATCACTAATTTTTTAATATTGTTTCATTTTTGTTTTTATCTTTGATTAATGAGTAGTTTTTCTAGTTTTCTGGAGACAGAATAAAAGTGTAGGATTATCAGTTGTGATACTAGGAGGAGTTTACCGTTGCATCTCAGAAGAAAATTATGTCGCGACAAACTGGGTGAATGAATGTCGAGATCCCTACAGAAGAAATTAAAAAGTTGATGCGAGAATTCCATGCCTTCCCTAACTTTTTGCTCCCGATTCCTGAAGTTGCATAGGAGCCAGCTCAAACTCCTACTGCTAAAGCCGAATCTGTGAATTTTGGAACCACTGTTGATGAAAGGGAAACTGTTGTTGAGGAGCCTGTAAAGATGACATCACTAAATCTTGATAATGCAAAAGAAGAAGAGAATGACGAAATTGCCACCACGAATGGTAAGGACCTTATTCCACCCACCCCACCAACTTCTACAACTACACAAGACCGTGACATGGAGTGTCTTATTGACGAGCTCACGAAAATTGATAAGGAGGGGGACGAAATGAACCTCATGAAGAGGAAGCTACAGTATAAAGTCAGTGTCATAAATCCACTCGCATGGCCAAATGAAGTAACTACACTTCAGTTTAAGCCAAGTATGTTTTTTTCCCTACCTCATGCATTTTATTTCTTTTGCCATGACATTTTCTGTACATATCTTTATTTTTGTTTTCCTGTTACATATCTGTACATGCATTGAGGACAATGCATCCCTTAGGTTTGGGGCGTATTGTGAATTTAGGCTACATTATATATTTGGTACCTATGCTCATTCTAGCCTTGTTAAATTTGTTTTGCCAGTGCCACATAACTACTAAGTATTGTTTTGCCTATGCGAAGTACAATATTTACGTATGATGTTATATGAGGAGATTAATTCTTCAATAAATCTAGAAAAATATGACATTGGATAAGGTAAATTTAGCTTAGGTTAGGTTGCTTGAAGATTACCCCTACAAATAAGATGTCCTATCCTCAATTATTTTTGGACTATAACAAGGTTTTTTAATGAACTCAGTCACATTTCCATAAAATTGATTAAATAATAAAGGACAGTAGACACTCCAATGCATAGAATTGTCTAGTAAGTCAGTAGTACTTTGTTTGCTCCATCGTGCTATTAACTAGAAAGGTGAATCTAGGTAAGAGTGTGTAATAGAGAAATCAAAATTAGGGGCACTCCACTGTAGTAACGAGCTGAGTAGCTAAAGAGGTAGTTGTTTCCTCCATCCATCTTCTAAGTTAAAAGCCTTAGCTTTAAGAGTGATTTTTATTTAAATTGTGACATGATTGAGTACTAGGTAATTCAGTGTATGCTCCATTGTGATTATCAAGCCAAAGAATTTTGGGACATGCTAACTCCCCTAATATACTAATATGCTCTAGTTTAATAAAATAAATAAATAAATATTTTGAGACCGCTTAGAGCAAGGGTTACAAAGTAAAATGAACTAAATAAATTAGGAGATGTTTGCTATGGCAAAAAAGCACACATCAGTGCTTAGGAAACTTTCTTTTGAGGGAGCAATTTTCTGCACTACTTTTGTTGAGTAAACTTTTGAAACTCAAATAAGGTTTTAGAGATGAAAGATTGTTGAGAATTGAAGCATATAAATTGTTCTTTGAATGGATTGGTAGTACATGGCGATTATGTGCATAGGCAAAAACAAAATTGTTCCATTCATGCATTCATGTATATTTTGCTTGAGGGCAAGCAATAAATCAAGTTTGGGGGTGTGATAACTCTTGAAAAGAGTTATATTTCATGCCTTTATATCCAGTTAATTGCCCGTACTTAGGTACATTTAGTTGTATTTTAGAATAGTCCATTAGTATTTTTCTTGTTTTAACATTTGATTAGGAGCTTGGACATACTTAAATGTTAGTTATTTTTAATTTCTTCTGGAAGGGTTGTGTGTGAGGTGGTGGATGGCAGGTTCAGGTTCAAGAACAAGAAGTAAAGGAGTGAAGGTTTGCTGGGGGAAAAGGTTGGACAATTTGTCAACATGGATGCCGTGGCAATTCCATGAAGAAGATCGAGTCAACACTCAACGCATACCAGTTTCAGCCCAACTGTACTTGTATCAGAAAAATCTACCTAAAAAGAGGGAAGAAAATCATGGGCTGTTTGATTTACCCTAGGAAAAACAATTATAAAAGCCAAAGGAGGCGAAAAAAGAAGAAGAGAGATCCTTAGGTAAAAATAGAGGGTAACGACTGAGCGGTGTCCAGAAGAGGAAGACAGAGGCAGGCCCTCCCAGCCACCATAGGACACTGTATCACTGGAGTGTAGGCCAGATAAGCGAAAGCTATCCTCCTGAAATTCTTCCATTATTTCTTGATTGCTTTTCATGAATTGGTTTGTTGAAACGATGTTAAATGATATTTTGATTTTGAATTTTAATTGCCGACCTATGAGATAAATCTCATAGGGTTTGGATTATTAGATTTAACTTTTATTCCCTTTAATGATTGAATCATAGATCTACTTTAATACACTATTTCATTAAATGGTTTTTAACAAAATTACATATTGGCAAACTCTAGACATAGAGAGATGTACATCATGTTCATTTAATTAATCTAATTCTGACAAGGTTAAGTTAATGAGATTGAAATTGAATTATAAGAGCAAGTGTTCGACCGAATACTTGTAGTAGACTCTAGACATAGAGCAGCATTCATACGGAAAGAAAATAAATAGTGCAGGGTACTGTGCTAGAGGCATATAGACATATATCGCTTAAGCCTCTATCCTTTCCAATTACCAAGGCATATCCCGACCTTCCAAATCAACATCGTAGACCCTCTATCCTTTGCCGTAATATCTTTTCCATAAATTTCTTAGTTTTTTATTATTCACTCACATATTATTCACGTAATCATTCTCGTAATTGTCATTGCCTTTTTACTCTTGTCTTGTCATAGCATTTTCCATTATTTATCACTTACACATATTACACATTATTATTCCTTCAAATTATCGCTGCAGTCTTAACATTATTTTTGCCATAACATTGATCGTACTTCAGCATAATAACTTGGCCATTTTATACCTAACCGATCCTTGTAGAGACGATCTCACTTATCACTTTATTACTTGATTCGACGTGTATACTTGCCTAATTTTCATACCATTTCACACATGACAGTCCTCCCTAACTTAGCTTTCGCAAATGCCAGAGTCTCCTTCATCCTGGCCGTTAAGCACAAAAACCTATATAATAGTTAAACAGAGGGTATCCAAACTTAAAAAAACCCAGAATCTAGTAACATGCAAAAGCTTTTAAAGGATTTCAGAAATCCTCACTTCTTATTTCTCAAATCCACAAATATAAAGATATTTAGAGGCTTACCGTAGGAGGTGATTCTCTACTTTCCAAATTCAGATCCCATATCAATTCCCCATGCAAAGCATTCTTCTAGTTTCTCTTCTTCGATGCACCAGAGAAGAAAATGAAATAGAGATGAAAAGAATTTTACCTACAGAATAATCCTCCTTATATATATATTTCACCTTGAACATGACCACCAACTTCCCTAAATAGCCCTTCTTCAATAATCATTTATCCTCTCATTAAGGAACCAGTCGGTTCCAATATAACCAAACCAACTTTAGGGCTCAACTAATTACCCTTCAGCCACAAAAATTTTTCGATTTACTAGTAGAGTCTGCCAAACATTCTCTTTCAGTTAACTCCCACATCTTCCTTAATTTACAACCTTAAATAAAAATTTGGTGTGAAAACTCCCCCACCCTTAATGGAAATTTAATCCTCAAAATTTCTACTTTATCAATCCTTAGATGTAGACTCGGAGTAGTACTCTTTATTCAATTCTCTCAATCTGTTGTTGAGGTAACCACATGTCTCTCTTACTTGAACCTATAAATCTGTCTTATTCTCAAATAAATTTACTTTAAACCAACTCTAATTTTCTCGAAGATCCATTCGTGCTCAATTTGACGTGAAAAGCTTACCTTCACATAAAGCCACAGTTATCCCGACGGAAAACCATGGCTTACTCTGAATCTGATGATTGCTCGTAATAATACAACTTAGCAAATAGCTCTTCAATGAATACCAGTTGGTGGATACTATTTGTTGCACTAATTCTGGCGGATAATCTCGCTTTTCTAAATGCCAAGGGGTTTAAGAAAAACCCTTCTCATGGCTAATAAGTGTTGAACACTGATTGGAAGAATAAATATTTTATTACAAATTTTGAAACCCAAACTTCTCGTGGACGTTTGGCTATTTATATGGAGATGTAAAGAAAGGAAATCTTTACATTAGAAATCATATTTCCCTAAATTTCTTGTCGTTTAAGTTTTTGCCTAAACCCTAAGTCTCTTTTATCTCATTTTTCTTGTTTTTTTTTCTATTGTTGGAGTTTATCCACTCTTTATAAATATTACCGAGCCTTAAGGTAAATTTTTTTTCCTATTCACATATTTCTCACTTCAGTATCAGTCTGTTGGGAATTGTATCAGCGTTAGAAGAGAGGGCCAAAGGCTATGAGCATCGGAGCCAGAGTTGTCACTAGGAAGTTCTATAGTTGCAGGTGGTGACGAGCCACAGTCTCAAGAGACTAGCACGTCAACAATGTTGCCATTGTATACTTGCCTAACTAACCAGTAGGAGATGGTCAATTATTTAATAGCTTAGGGTATTTGGTTGCCAAAATTTTCTTATTACTTCAAAATAGTTAGTGGGAAGAGGATCCACAAATCGCATCAGGTGTGTAAACTCCCCACTGTAATTGTAGAACTGCAAAAGCCGAAATACGGCGTTTGGGACCACATGATCGTCTGATCGCTTGTGTGGAAAGCCGACCCTCTGAATCATGGTCGATAGACTGTAGAGGCCTCTATGAGCAGTTCTATGGGCTTAGGCCGAATGGGCCACATGAGCCGAAATAGGCCGTGTGGGCTCAATGGGCTTGTGGGCCCCACACGAATAAAATCCATAATTGGTGGCAAATCCTGGACCGGGATATGTAGCTTGCATAGTCGTGACTGAATTTGGGCTAATTGGGTCACACGAATAAAATCCATACTTGGGTCGAATATGGGCCTTAGGCCTATTTACACCGTTACGACCATTTAGGTTACCTGTGTCGCTCGAGGCGACTGTAGGCCTTCGAAAAGGTTGTAAAATTATTGAAATACCCTCGAAGAGTAAAATTACCGAAATACCCTCGAAGGGTAAAATTACTGGAACACCCTCGAAGGGTAAAATGATCGAAATACCCCTAAAGGGTAAAATTATTTAAATACCCTCGAAGGGTAAAATGACCGAAATACCCTTGATGGGTAAAATGATCGTAACACCCATTTAGGGTAAAATGACCGTAATGCCCCAATAGGGTAAAATGACTGTGATGCCCCTGTAGGGTAAAATGACTATTTTACCCCTGGAGGTTAAATGATTGATTTGCCTGTGATGTAAATGATTGATTTATCCGAGATGTAAATGACTAATTTGTCAGTGATTTAAATGAATAATTTGTCTGTGATTTGTATGACTGATTTCCTGCATGGCATTCTGCATACACGACATACTGAATGGGGTGGGGATTCTGTTATGGAGGAAGTACTGTACTGGTGGCTTTGCCACAATCACTGTTACTTGTGGCTTGGCAACATATACTGTTACTGGTAGATTTGCTGTGATATTGTTGCTGGCAGCTTTGCTGCGATGCTATTGATGACTTTGTGCTGATCATATTACCATTACTGATGGCTGTGTGCCGATCATATTACCATTACTGATGGCTGTATGACGATCATATTACTACTACTTATGGCTTTGTGTTGATCATACTACTATTACTGATGGCTGTGTGGCGATCATATTACTACTACTGATGGCTTTGTGCCAATCATATTACTGTACTTATTGCTTGTGGCCATTCTGTTTATAGCTTACAGCTATCCTGTTTACGGCTCTTAGCCATTGTGGTTACTGGCAGCTTTGCTACGATACTGGTTAGTGCTGCAACCGGTGCTACATAAGGAGTGTAGGGATGGGTGGGTCGATTTAATCCCCACAGAACTGTAGGGTTGGACAGGAGATGGAGTGCAGGGTTGGTATGGGTATTTATGCATTGTATATACTGATTCTGCTATTGAGATGGGCTTAGGCCCAGATATATGTGATATGTGCCATTTGATATGGGCTCAGGCCCAACCGAGGCTGATGGGGGCTAAACCCCAATCGTCATCGTTACTATATTGGGCTAAGACCCACACTGTACTGTTACTGCTAAAGGGCTCAGGCCTAGACTGTGTTGTTTCTGTTTATTGACTGTTTCTTAAACTGAGTTCTCGTAAACTCACCACGTTTTTCACCTTTCAGGTAATCCCCAGCGTTAGACGGTTCGGAGCTACGAGGGACTCAGAAGTGGCCACACAACCGCATCAGATTTCGTTTTTAGCTTTTGATTTATAAGTAACTGAATTTGGGTATTTTTATGTAAAAAGGCCTCTTGAAAGTTATAAACTTTAAATTGGGGTTTTCTAATTATTTAGTTGGATATAAACTGATAATTGTAGAATAAGTCAGGTTTTCAAAAGGTAACCATTTTCAAAGACACCACGTTTTCGCAATAAACGAGATTTTGGAAAATTTATAACGTTTTAAAAGTGATTAGTTTTTAATTATGCACACTTGGAAATGAACAACCCATTTTGGAATCAACGTTTAATAATAAAATGATTAATTTATTTTACATATTTCAACAACAACGAATTTACGCTAAACACCTTAATGTGACACAACTAGATTTGGCCATAACTCCTAGGCCAGGTTTGGGGTGTTACAGTTTATTAGTGTTTAAGACAGAGAGTTATGCAGACTAGTACACGAGCTGGCACACGGGCAAGTGTGGCTATTCAGAGAGTTACGTGGCCTAGCACACGGCGTGGCATACGGGCGTGTGGTGCATCTCAATGAGTTACAGGGGTGAGGAAACGGGCTGGGACACGGTGCATCTTAAAGATTGGTTGTCTAAGCATGATGCAATAGTGTGTTACCGATGGAAAAAAGTTAGTTGAAGCGTTCGAATGGTGAATTTATTTGTGTTAGGGCAGATTGGACCGATTGTATTACGAGGGTAGTTTCATTATTGTCAGCTCTGAAATTGATTAAAAAGGGATGAAAGTGGTTGAATAAAAAATGGAACAAGTGTCGATAGTCAAATAATATGTAAATGTTTATCTTGAAGAAAACTTGGGTTACCGCCAACTCGGGAAGTAGAATTTATGATCAAACTTATGCCTGGAACAACACTAATTTCGATAACACGATATATGATGGCCTCTCCAGAATTTATAGAATTAAAAGTATAGTTGCAAGAGTTTTTGGATCACAGATTTATTTGACTGAGCGTGTCTCCTTGAGGTGCTCTAGTTTTGTTCGTGAAGAAGAAAGATGGGTCAATGAAACTATTTATAGATTATCGACAGTTGAATAGAGCCACCATCAAGAATAAATTGTCATTACCTCGTATTGATGATTTGTTTGATCAGTTAAAAGGACCTACAGTGTTTTCAAAGATCGACTTGAGATTCGAATATTATCAGTTACAAGATAAAGAGCAAGATGTATCGAAAAATGCATTCAGAACTAGATATTGTCAATATGAATTTTATGTGATGCCATTTGGTTTGACCAATGCTCTTACGGCATTTCTAGACTTGATGAATCGGGTATTTCAACCATATTTAGATCTGCTTGTTGTGGTATTCATTGATCACATACTGATTTATTCACTAAACGAGTTAGATCATGCCGATTATTTAAGAATTGTAATGCAAACTTTGTGTGAAAAACAATTGTATGCGAAATTCAGTAACTGTGAATTCTGGCTACGAGAAATTGATTTTCTTGGACATGTTATATCTGTTGATGGAATCAGGGTTGATTCGAATAAAGTATCTATGATTTCGAAGAATGTTTCTGACGTTCGAACTTTTTTGGGATTAGTAGGATACTATCGGCGATTCGTTAAAAACTTCTCAATCATTGCTTCACTAATGACCAGGTTACTACAGAAAAACGTCGAATCTGTTTGGTGTGATAAGTGTCAACAAATTTTTGATCAGCTAAAAAACATGTTGATAGAAGCTTTAGTATTAACTTAGCCTGTATAAGGAACGGCATATGTTGTTTACAATGATGCGTCTCTTACTGGTTTAGGTTGCGTGTTAATACAGTCAAGGAAAGTGGTAGCTTAGGGTTTTCGACAGTTCAAGTCGCATGAAAAGAACTATCCTACTCACGATCTTGAGTTGGTCGTGATTGTTTTCGCTTTGAAGATATGGAGGCATCATTTATACAGTGAGAAATGTAACATGTAGACTAATCACAAAAGCTTAAAATAATTAATGACCCAGAAGAAACTAAATCTTAGATAGCAACGTTGGTTAGAGCTGCTGAAAGGCTAATGTAGTTGCGGATGCAATTAGCAGAACAGATTACTCACTAGAGAGGTTAGCAGAATTATATGTGTCAGAGTTTATAAGATTACATGGAGTTCCAACATCTATTATTTCTGATCATGATCCAAGATTTACATCAAGATTTTGGAGTAAACTTCATGAGGCTTTGGGCACTAAACTCAATTTCAGTACAGCGTTTCATCCTAAGACAGTCGGGTAGTCAAAACGAGTAATATAGATTCTAGAAGATATGTTTTGATGTTGTATACTCGAGTTAGAAGGTAGTTGGGAAAGATATCTACCGTTAGCTGAATTCGCTTATAACAACAATTATCAATCCAATATTATAACGGCACTATTTGAAGCATTATACAGAAGAAAATGTAAGACACCGTTGCATTGGTTTGAGCTAAGCGAATCCAAAATGGTAGGGATTGATTTGATTCGAGAAATTGAGGATAAGGTTTGAGGTATTCAAGATTGTTTGAAAGTTGCATCTAATCGTCAGAAGTCGCATGCAGATCTGAAAATAAAAGATATACAATTTGTTGTTGGATATCGGGTACTTTTAAAAGTTTTTTGTGGAAGAAAGTGCCACAATTCGGTAATAAAGGAAAGTTGAGTCTGTCTAGAAAATATGTGTCGATGTTGTATACTTGAGTTACAAGGTAGTTGGGAAAGATATCTACCATTAGCTGAATTCACTTATAACAACAATTATCAATCCAATATTATAATGGCACCATTTGAAGCATTATACAGAAGAAAACGTAAGACACCGTTGTATTGGTCTGAGCTAAGCGAATCCAAAATGGTAGGGATTGATTTGATTCGAAAAATTGAGGATAAGGTTTGAGGTATTCAAGATTGTTTGAAAGTTGCATATGATCGTCAGAAGTCGCACGCAAATTTGAAAATAAAAGATATACAATTTGTTGTTGGATATCGCCTACTTTTAAAAGTTTTTCTGTGGAAGAAAGTGCCATAATTGGGTAATAAAGGAAAGTTGAGTCTGAGATTTATCGGGTCGTATAAGATTACCGAAAAAATTGGTCCTATAGTTTACAGATTAGCTATAACTCCTAAACTTGGGAAATTTCATAAAGTGTTCCACATTTCAATGCTAAGACAGTACATATCTAATCCTTCACACATGATTCCTCAAAGAGAAATTAAATTACAGCCACATTTGATGTGTTCTAAAGAACCAGTGAAAATTTGGGCACGGGAAGGAAAAGAAGTTCAAAATAAACGAGTACCATTGGCGAAAGTCTTGTGGCATCGGCATGGTAGTGAGGAAGCTACCTAGGAAACTGAGGAATCGATGAAATTACAATTTTCGAAGCTAATTCCACATAACAATTTCGTAGGCAAAATTTCCTAAGGGGGAAGAGTTGTAACAACCTATTTTTTAATAGTGACAGAACAGTGGTTTTGGGACCACAAATTTCCATCAGGTCGATCCGTAAATATTATTTATAGAATATTTACGGGGTCATTAAATTCATATAAAATTTTGGTTAAAAATTTTAACGTTTAGATAGTCAATTAAAGAAAAGGACTAAATTGTAAAACGTGCAAAAATTAGTAATTATTGCATTAGGTGATCAAATAGCTTAATTATTCAATGAGGAAGGACCTATGTAGCCCTTAGCCCTTAGTCACACTTTGTGTTAATTAAAATGCCATATGACAACACTTAGTTCATATACCGTACATTTCAATTATATGCATAAAGCATATCACTAGGTTCATTTTCACTTTCTCATTACATTCTCAAATCAATTTATTCATTTTATAATTGAATCGACTCTCAAGCTATTTCACATGCCATCCTTTATTACTTAGGCCATGTTTAGTATTACTTAAAAACAACACTTTGGGCTTGAAAAGCACTGTTGGAAGAAAAGTTCTGCTAAAAAAACTGCTTTTGGCTGAAATTTTTAGCTTTTCAAAAGCACTTTTGAAAAGGAGAAGCTAAAATTTTTAGCTTTTTCTCTACCAAAAGCACTTTTAGTGCTTAATTACCTTTTCACCCATCCAACAACATGGTACTCTCCTTTTTCTTTTCCTTGGTGCTTAATTACAAATGCGTTAAAATTATTAATTAAAAATAAAAAGTATTTTTAAAATAATAGAAATGTGTTAATATCTAATTACAAATATTTAATGATTATATTTAATTATTTAAAATACAGTTTATATATTCTAATTAAATTTTATAAATAATTAATATTTATTGCTTAAAAATATTTGAAATTTATATTTCATATATTAAAATATTAACAACAAGTTATAATAAATTATTTTTATATTCTTACTAAAATATAATAATATTGACTAATTTGAACATTATGTAAATACATATTAGTTACTTGATAATCTCATGTCTAAAATGGACATTTTATTTCTCAAAAGCACTTTTTGACAATAATGCTAAACACTAAAATATTAAACTAAACTTTTCTAAAGTACTTATCAAAATGACTTTTCCCAAGCACTTTTTAAAATCACTTCTCAAAAGCAATGCTAAACTAGCCCTTAGTCATCAAATTACATTTTCACAATTCAATATCCAATATCAATAGGCTAAAAACATATTTTCATGATCCCCATTAATCAGACACAGATTCAAGATAGATACATGGATCATCCAACCATCACACCAATATATTCGACACCCAAAGTCTCATCGGCACGTCCAAAGTATAATATGCGCTTTACCCCTCATTTTTATAAACTAAAGAAAACATATAAATGTACCTAGCACCTCATCGGATTATCCAAAGTATAATATTCACTCTGCGCCTCATTGGTATACATTGAAGTAAAATCTCGTACACTAATACTATGGTATGCCAATTCTAACAACTTGTTTTTTAGTCGCGTCGAAAACGGTGGTTTTGGAACCCCATTTCTGATGATTGATCCCATAAATATTATTATTTAATTTGTACGATATTAGTATGAAGTTTAATTATAGTTTTTTCCTTGAATTTTGTTAAATGGATAATTAACTAAGGTACAAGCGTAATAACCCTAAAGTTAGTGGTGTCGAGAAATGAAGTATCAAGACTTCATTTTTGTAAATCGAGCCCATAAATATTTTTATTGTATTGGTGAATTTAATTTTGAATATGTTATTTTTCCAAATTAGTGACTAATTAATTAAGGTAGAATGACTAAATTGCAAAAGTGGAAAAATTTTATCGCTATAGATTTTTCATTATTTTGAGGACCAATAAAGCAATTGAACCTTTTTAAACCACCAAACAGTAGTGGATGACAAGTTTCATCCACCAAATTTGTTAATCCTCGTTTTATTAAGTTAATTAAAGTTTAATTTAGTTAATTAAGATTTATTAAGTTAACCTAAATGTAAAAGGAAATTAAAAATAAAATAAAACCATTTTCTTCCTTCTTCTAATATCTTCACGAAAACCATAGAGAATATTAGGGTTTGAATCTTTCAACTTTTTTCTTCATTTGGTAAGAAAATTCAATCATGTTTCTTGTAATTTTATGTTTTGATATCTCAAGAGCTTGATTTAGCTAACCTAAATATCAATTTGTAAACTTTTAAAGTTTTAAAAAGTCGCCATTGTTAAATCTTGAAGCTTTTGGTACTAAATTCTTATATTTTCAACTTATATTTGAAAAAGGATTAGTTTGTAAAGTGAAAATTGTTAGCTTTGAACTTAGGGACTAAAATGTAATAATTTTGAATTTGGTGTGAAATTTTTGTAGATATAGTGACTAGAGCGCTGTGAAAGGATGTAATTGAGATCAATTTCAAATTTGAGACTCAAATTTAAAAGTTATAGCCATTTCGTTTTTAGGGACTAAATTGAATAAAATGCAAAAATTTAAGGAAATTTTGAAAAGTGAAATTGAATTGACTTGTGGTTATAATAGACTATAAAAAGATGTTTAAAATTGATAAATTGTGATGAATTATTATGGACCTTGATTTGAATCAACCGAAAGATAATTGAGTAAAAGACAAAATTGCATATTAGTCATTGACGTCTTGTTAGTTGTTGTTTTTGGTAGGTAAGTTCACACGAGACTTAATTTATTAATTCATGTTATATTTGTATTATATTGTTATGCTTTTTGGTTCAAATTGTTAAGTAAATAATGTCTTTCGGCATCAAAGGGACTAAATCATAAACATGAAATAAATGACTAATATGAATAGAGACAAGATAATGATTATATATGAAATTGATATATGATTGAGTATTATGTATATGATGATGTTACAGGGTTAAAAATGTATATGTATTTTTATTCGAAGTGTGAAAAATGAGTATACAGTTTCAGAGTTTGTAATGATATAGAATTGGTAATGATGTCGGTTGAACTTAGTAAAAGATTGGGTTATGAATGGCATGCCATTAAGGTTCAAAAAGAAATCGAGTGTTGGTTATGGATTTCTTTTTTGATGGCTGAGATTTAGCATGTGTTGCAGATTCTTGATAGCTTGTGTGAGCAGCCCAAATATCACAGCTTGTGTGAGCAAATCAAATTATTCTTTATCAATGGTTGAGATCCAACAGATGTTGTGGATTCTCAACAGCTTAAGTGAGCAGCATCGGATAAAGTTTGTATAAGTAAAATAACTCTACAGTTTGTGGAAGCAAATCAGTCTCGTATATCCGAATTTAAATTGTTATAGTTCTTTGCAAAGAAAATGGTAATTAAACGAAAATGACATGATTGGAATGATTGAATATGGATCGAATGGTCATCTTTTCAAAATTTTCATAGCTTTTATAGTATTCAATATATGATGGAATGATTGTATATATACATTTGAATTGAGTATCATGATATAGTTATGCAAATGAACTATCCTTTTTGGGTGTGTTGTGAAACTGCACATGAAAGTATAAGGATGCCAATCTATTACAATTGTTTAAATTGTTGTAACGTCAATGTAAGTAAAGCAAATTTAAGGTGAACTTACTAAGCATTCAAAATATTTAACCATTATTCCCTTTCTCCTTGTACATCTTTGGTTTGCAGAACGCGTCGGTCGGATCACCAAAAAGCTCACACTATCCCATCAGCAAATCGGTAAGCTTTTGCTCATTTTAATTCCGGTTATGTGGCATGTACATAAGTGTTTATTTGTGTTAGCTTGGTATGCTAACCTTTTGAACCCTTCCTAATGCTTAGTTTTGGAAAGGCTAATGCTATTATGGATCTGTGTTTGTCTTGGTAATATGGTGTGATGTTTGAATGGCAAATATGGGCTTGAATTGGAATGGGAAAAAAGTTGATTTGAATAGTTACAAGAAATGATTGAATAGAATGAGATTGATTAGGTTAAATTGGCATGTTTGGGAGATAAATGGGGCACGATGAATTAATTTGGGTGATATGGTTTTAAAATGATGTTTTGGCATGACATTAGAATGGTTTTTTAGAGGTTACTGTTGTGCAAAATGCACTAATTGGTTAGGTTGAAAGTTTAACTTGAAATAGGTATCAAAAGGCCGACAGTGAGTGAGTTCGCAACGGCAAGTTGTCCAATGTCGTGACATGACAAACTATTTGGCGACGTCACGACGTAAAGGAAGTGATGTCTTGATGTCAACCTCAATTTTTCAAAAATTACAATTTGATCCTATTTCATGCTCAGGTTAATAAAAGGGCTTTAGTAAGCTTGATTAATACTCGAATTTAATTGTATATCATAATATCTCAGTGTTTACGACATGATTGAATATTTGAAGGATTTATTTATGATATGTTTGATCTGAAATTTTGAAAATGTTGCAAATTAGTCCTTGTTCAATTCCGGGTTGATTCTAGAGCATAAGTAAGCTTGTATAAGACCCGAGAATGGTAGTAATGGATGATTATGAACTAAAATGACTATGATTGTATGATTTATGTTTAAATTTGAATGTTAATTGTTTTTATTTTCTCCGAAAATAATTGTAGCATCTCGTAACTTGGACCCAACGATCAGGTCGGGTAAGGGGTGTTGCACCAACTATGGTCGACTTTGCCTGAGACCGTTAATAGGGTAAACAATGTTTCAAATATATTTACATGATTCATATGTAAAGGCTTCATACATAACTAATTTATATCATGCTCAAATCAATTCATAGCATTTCATGTCATCATATGCATATCATCACATTTTTCATAAATTACCAACTACCTCATACATACCTATTCAAGATACAAGTGAGATAATTACCTTAAACTAGCTAATTGAAACAACCAAGTATAGATAAATTGAACTCAATCGTGAAAGCACAAACCGAGATATCTACTTATTTACGGCCTTTTCCTTTCCATTACCGTGAGATGATCTGACGTCATCTTCACTACGTACGATAATTCGATTATAAAAATGGTTTTTGTTTTCCTCCAATCACATGAAAACACATAATTTAATATAACTTTTATTGTATTCATTTTAGTCCCTATATCCAAAATATGCATATTTTTCGATAGTTAACATCGAATCAAAATCTAATTTCATATTCTTTCATTAGGGATCTTATACTTTTCATTTATAGCATAATTGTTTAGCAGTTTTCAATTTATTCAATTATTCCCTAATGTCATAAATCTACTATATAGCTTAGCTTAACTTCTAGTTAAATCTAATAATTTTCACTACTTCCTAAATTACTCTTGACTTGACCTAAGTCCCTTATTCACAATTTTATCACAATCAAACTCAAACTATAACACCCTATACCCGACTCGGTCGTCAAGTTCGAGCTACGAGATGCCACATCTGTTGCCGGAGCAACTACGATCAATTATATACACAATACAATCATTTATACATGTAGATAAGTATAAGACACATTTATAATATGTTACATAATCATATTTTGCTAACCCGAGGTCGAAATAGGATTGAATTTTAAAGTTTGCAAAATATCGGGTTGACGTTGCGACTTCAAGGGTTCCTTATCGCGAGTAGCACGATGTCGCGACGTAACCGTCTGTTTGCAAATGGTCCAAATGGTACTAACTTGCATCACATCATAACCAATTTCAATACAACCATTCACTCTTTTAGCCAAAAATACCATTCCCAAATGTTCATTCCTAACATATATAAAACTTACATTCCCAATTTGATATCTATGGCAATTTTCAACATTTACCATATCAATAAATCATTATTATCCTAGTCATTAATATGACAATACATTATATGAAACCGACTCGAAACCTAGGTATATGCTATATATCAAAATAAAATGGACCACACAAACATTGTTGAGTCGAGGACCACAGGTTGGATGTTGGAATCACCTCTTGCAACTTCGAGATCCAGCTAAATATGCACATGGAATAAACAAACTGTGCGCTGAGCAATAAAGATCAATGGTACTTTCATGATTCAAGCCGATAAAAAACAAACATTAATCAAATGCATACTACCAATTCGAGATCAATCTTTAGCCATTTCAGACAAACTTTCATACCAAAAGCTTCCATTAGAATATGAAATATGCATATAACCTTTTTTTTTTACATCATTTCATTTGATAATAGCATTTGAACTTATCATATCATCTACTTAACATTAAGGCCTTCAATTCCAATTCAATTTCAAACATTTATATATATACCATCATTCCATATTCGAATCGAAACTATTGATTCTTCATGTTTCCATAAAGGCCCTCTGTGTTCGTATAATTCGGTTCGCATGGTCTTTCACATGTTATCACTATTCGTATATTGCAATATGCATCTATAGTATTACCAATTCATATCAAACATCATTTAACCAATTTACATTTTATATCCCTATTAACCAGACTTGGACTCGAATGAATACACAGATTCAAACCAACACACCAATTTGGCGCCCAGATCCTCATTGAAATGTCCGAAGTAATTAAATTGCATCCGTCGCTCATCGATATAACTGAAGTAAAAGGTGAGCTCAGCAGTCATCAGAACGTCCAAAGGAAAATGCACCCAACCCTCATTGATATATAGTCCAAGTAACCCAACTCAATCATCCTATTGCATGCCAACTATATCTAACTTTGCCCAAATAGTTAATACTGTAGCAATAATCCAATTTTCATTATACAATCGAATTCATATATAATTTCACATTCAATTTCATAATCTCAATTCAATTCTTCATTAATACACAAATATCACATATCATATAGTATGTTTCAATTCATTTTCATATCACATATCATGTAGCAACTATATCGTGCTACTTTCTATTTTATTCAATTCAATCCACTATCTCAATATTTACTATCAATCATAGCAAATCAATTCATACAACAATTATTAACTCACCTTGATACTCAATCATGCAATTTAACATGAATATGCAATAAATAGATTGATCTCGAATCATAAAAAATACAATCAAATCCTCGCGTAACTCATTGGCGACCCATGCTTTTCCTTCCTCTCTCGACAATCAGCATCATCTTTAGCTACATACGATAATAAAATAAATGTAAAATATTAATTTTTATCCAATTCATATACAAATACAAAGCCAAGCATATTTTACATTTTATTTAATTTAGACCCTACACTTGGGATAAGCATATCTTTCGATATTTAGCATCAGACCAAAATCTGATTTCACATTATTTCATTAGGGACCTTATACTTTCTATTCCTAACATATTTTCATTTTATTCAATTTAGTCCCTAATGTTATAAAGTTAACTACTAAGCTTTTTAAGCTTTATAATTTAGTCCTTATCATGATCTAAGTTTAATTTCTATAAATTTTAAGCCTAATTCATCAATTTCTTAGTAATGGAAACTTGCTTATATAGTTAGATCTGTGATTACTAGAATTGATTGCCAAAAGTTCAAATAAGCTTGAAGTTTTTCTTTTCTTTTCTTTTTAAAGGTGGACAACGCTAGATGATAAAGATGATGTTTTTTCTTCATCTTTCCACTAATAATTGGCTTATATAGTTAGTTTAGTAATTAGCTAATTTAGTTAATCATGTTTTATATTTAATTATCATGTTTTATATTTAATTAATCTCAATTAATTATTTTAATTATAATTATAATTATTTTAACTTAATAGCCAACATAATCACCATCCACTATCTACTAACTAAAATTGGTTTATTACAGATTTTAGTCCTTTGGATAATTGTTATCTAGGTCCCCAAACCTTTTCTTAATTAAAACCCAATAGCAATTACAATTTAGTCCCTTAACATTAAAAATTGAATCCACACTCTTAGATTGTAATGCCCTCAAACTGATCCAATTAACCGAATCTGAATCTTAGGTATCATAATACAAAAACAAACACAAGCTTAATCTACTTATACAATTTACAGAAAATTACAACTTACTTAATTACAAAATTTCAAACTAAAATACATAAGTAAATACAACTATAACACATGGTAATTAATTTACTATAATATCTAAATTGAAATCCTAATCAGTTACAGATATCCCAAAATTTGGATCTCTTAGTAAAGTTTTAGTCTTTGGACATGCCGCCAAACTTACTCAATATGCATAATAACCTGATACGCCATTTCTCTGGCCTAGTCCTGGCATTGTCCCTCCTGGCACAGACCTATATCAATTTACCTGTAACATAACACACAGACACATTAATGAAAACTTAGTGAGAGTTACAACCTTTACCTATGTTTTAAATTTCACGTTGTAGTTGATGAGCCAAAATGATGGTCTTATTGTTTGTCTCATTTCACCTGCCTTTAACGAATACACTTCTCTAGTTCCATCCTTCACACATTATAGATGTCATACCTGCTTCAAATGTAATGATTTAAAGTTCTTATTCAAAATACACTTCCAATATTAACCCATTACTTCTCTATGTCTTCTCAATTCTTTTTTCCAAACGTGTCTTAGTCCATGGGTACATTATCTTTACTAGCTTCACAGATTAAATTCAAAAGTCGTGATGAATATGCCAATTACTTTGTTCAGAGCCAACCACAAAGTACGTCCTTCAAAGTTCTTTACTAAGAGTCCTATTAAGACATGCTACAAGGACAGTCCATACATAGTTCGCCACAAAAGTTTTTCTTACAAAGTTTTACACAAAGGCTTTTCTTTCAGAGTTTGCCACAAAGGCTTTATTTTCAGAGTTTGCCACAAAGGCTTTTCTTTTAGAGTTCGCCACAAAGGCTTTTCTATCAAAGTTCACCACAAAGGCTTTTCTTTCCTCACGTGTTTATGATATGGATTTGCCTAAACCCACCTTTTGTGAGGTTTTCCCATCATCATCTTAGGACACTCAGAGAACCCCATTGGATAATCATCATTCATAATTCCTTTTTAGAGGGTATCACACATGTAAGGTTACTAGTCCAAGCTAAACCTATAAAACGACAACAGATTGACAGTCCAGGCTAAATCTATGTCACATATATCTTTAAGTCCACAACAAATGCTAGAGCTCGGTCTCAACCCGACTTACTTTACGAACATTTCATGCACTAACAAAAATTAAGCACAATCATTCTAAAATACCACCATATAACAAAAGTAGTCATATCACATAACATACCGTCCAAACATACACACATACCCATATTTCATCATCAAAGAATATCATACACCCATCACCATATGCTTGAACTTTTCAAATTCCATACCTAATTTACTTACTATCCTCAACACAAATTTATACTATCGTAGATTTCCTTTAATAATCGCCCATATAGTCACGCACTATACCTTTCTTGATCAACTTCCTACAGATATTCTAGTATGAAAAGTCCACATGCAAGAGTCAGTATAGGGACTCACCTGAGAACCTTGTATAGTATCTTTACCTCTAGATTCAACATCCAATGAGAAATTGCAGCAACCACTACTTATACAACATAGGGTTCACTAATAATCTCATTCGTATGACTTTTACCATCATCTCAAACCTAGATAGCCCTCATACAAAGCCTTATTTCTTCATTTTACTTTTTATGCACTCTTACTGACTTAATCTTTCATAACATAACATACAGAGTCATAAATATTACCTTGGCGTAGAGTAATCTTTGATAAAGACCCAGATCTACAATTTCAGCTTAAAGGAGAAATGAATACTTTAGGTTCCTTTATATTCAAATAGTAGTACTTCTTCAAGAAGAAAGAAGGAAAACTCCCCCCTTTCTCTTACTTGAATATCTATTTGTACAACCTAAGTCCTTATGGAACTTGACACAAGTTTCCTTCTTTCAAAATTACCCCAATAGTGTTTTACAACAATAAATAAAACATAAAAGAAAATCCAATATTTTTATATACCTTTGGTTCATCTATTCCATTAGTTTCTAACAAAATAATTTACAACATAACTAGCACAGTAACCCAATGAACTTGGCGTGTAACACCATTATCCCGTCTCCATTGCCAGATTAGGGTTATGGAGTATTACAACATAAATCAAAACAATTTCAAACATTTATCTAATCATTTATTCATTTAACTAACAACATTTAAATTTAGAAATCATTCATTGAAAAATTCATTTAGGAGCCTTAAAATAAGATTATGGGGCCTTAAAAATAGTTTGGAAACAATCAAGGACCAAATAGGATCAAAACAGAAAAGTATGGAAAATTTTGAAAAATTTGGAAATAAGGGTCACACGGCCTTGTGGCTAGGCTGTGTGGCTTAGAGACATGGTCATGTCTCAGCTGGAGTGTTCGATTGTGTAACTCACTTACTTGGGTCACATGACTGTGTCGTAGGCCATGTGTTAGATTGTATGTGAAACATGAACCTAAAATCAAATTGACACATGACCATGTAGTGTGACCATGTGTGGCTTATAGTCGTGTGACAACCTGTGTCCCAGGCTGTGTGCAGCTAAATTTCTTCATTTTCAACCCAAAACAACCATTTTAACTTAAACACTACAACATCCCATTTCTAACCAAAATGACCTATTCAAAATCACATTTAACACATCAAAAACTACCAAATTCATTCAACTATATGCCAAACTAATGTGTCCTCAATAACACCACAATTGTTATACATATACCACTATAATATCACCTATAAGATTACCAACATGCTTATGCTATTCAATTAACCACCATGTAACCATTCCCTAATATCAAACATAAACCATAGGAAAATATAACATGACCAATACCATGTATCACCTACTAAATTGACCATGGCACATTTCAAACATCATTAAGAGTACTAAATCAAAACAATACCTAGACAAAGGCACAAACATTACCATACCACACTGGTACCAACAAAACACATAACTTACTGAACATGACCATATATATACTTAAATACAAATCAACTAACATGTTAACTTTAATTCCATTGAACCCAATATACATGCCACAACCAAAACGAGTCAGAGACAAAAGCTACCAAAAAGAGTTTGGATAGTGTGAGTGTTGCAGTTGATCCGTCTAAATTATTCAATAAAACATTAACTGCAGAAAACAAAATATAACAAAAAAAGTAAGCTTATGAAGCTTAGTAAGTCCATATTAAAATTTAATTTTAACTTACCTTAACTTATCACAAATCACTAATGAACTTAAATTATTCAAACCCTAACATCCATTTTCAAAATCATATAACATTAGTACCAAATATTTGAACTTATAACTAAATATCCATAATGCTTAATTCAAAGAAATTCATGCTTCTATACATAAAAATATATATACACACTTGAATCATTATACATAAATTCAGCTAATAGAGTTAATTTTACATTTCGACGTAAAGTTTCATGGCCCGTTGAACTATAGCGCATTGACTCGGATACTTGGGTTTCCTCCAAAACACACCAAAGAGCATCGAAATGCTAATAGAGGAACCATAGTGGAAATACAGAGGCACCGAAGTGCAAACAGAGGCACATAAGTGCAATCCCATACAAGCACACGTACTAACCTTATTGGCATGCCAATCGTATCCTAATCCTTTACTAAGTTCAACCGGGCACTATAATTAAATTCACAATATTGATAAATCAATCATTCAAAGACACTTCATATTTTCATACACATACCATAAGTCCTTTATATTCATTTCAATTTTAGGCAGCCAAAAATTCATCCCTTTTGAATATTCGTTTACCATTTGTACTCAATCACAACATTTAATAGTTTATAATAACAATGAAATTTCTCATTAAATATAATTATCCAACAAATATTAATACAAATATAAATAAATATTCATATACATTTATACAACCGATTTAAATTCTAAGTTTTCTACTATTTTTATAAAAATTTCAACAGGTATGCAAATAATTAGAGATTAAGGAATGGATTGATTTCACCATGCTTTGTTGTTGAATGTATGGTCATCTCACTGTTAGTTCCCATCGACCATTGTGTTATCCTCATTGGAGATTTGGTTGTTGTACTTAAAAGAACAACTTTTTTTGTTTAAACTAGCGAATCTCTAAATAAAACACAAAATAAACTAATGACAGATGAAATAATGATGATTAGAGGTGAAAATTGTTGGATCTGGTGCCCAAACTGCAGCATATTTGTTAATATACACTTGTAATTTTTTCAAACAGATTACTTACTAAAACAAATTCATTGATTACGATTAATATACTTTGTATCATTCTCCTCAAATGGTTTTTGTACGCAAAGAAAAACGGGAGAAAATGTTTCTCATTGGTTGTCTAATGTTTAACTAATACTAAGCGGTATAATGTGGACGAAAAGACAACTTGAATTAGTAAACGAACCTAAACATGTCCTTAGTCTAATCGAAAATGAGCAAACCAATTGAAAGACTAATATGTCATCCATCAATTCCAATTGGGGAGATGCCTTGTCTTGGGCATCGGAGTGGATGACTCCCAAAAGATGGTGAGATAGATGTGACTTATTACACCCTTAACACATCTCCGTTGCTGGATTAGGGTTAGAGAGTATTATCGAGAAAAATAGAACATTTATCTGCACAATAGAAACAATTAAAGAAATTAAATGCTAACATATAATAATTGAATCTAATCATGGAAAAAATACACTTATGGGCCTTAAATCAAGTTTATCAGGCCCTAAAAACAGTTTAGGAACAATTTGGGATCTAATTGAAACAAATTATAAATTTCTGGAGAAACTTGAAATTTTTTTAAACAAGGGTCACACAGTTGTGTGACATAGCCCAGACCATGTGAACATTTGAAGTCTGGACATACGGCCATGTCCCAACCCGTGTGTCCACCCGTATGGGTATTCGTAATAGGGCCACATAGTTGTGTTGCAAACCATGTGCCAAACCGTGTGTGTGTTCGATGTTGGGTCACACGGTCGTATGTCAAATTGTGTTACATAGTAACTTGAAACAAATGGCCATGTCGTAGGCCGTGTCTGAGACTGTGTGAAACTTTCCCCTAAAACAATAAAGACTCACGACCGTGTGTGAGACACGGTCATGAGACACGCCTGTGTCTTAGGCCGCGTGCACCTTTATTTTCTTCCAACACAAGGCATTTCAACACCAGTATCTTAGGTGTAATGCCAAACCATAACCAACTATAAACATACTTTCAAACACCTATAATTGTTTCCAAAACATAGTTATTTCATACAATATATTTTCCTAACCAATGTGTCCTTATGGACACCTCAATTTAAACATATGCATTAAAACATTTCATCTCACCATCAAGCACTTCCTATCTAACTAATAACCATGTTCTCAAACCTTCAAATACCAAACACAAACCCAAAAGTAAACTAACATGTCTAACATCATAAAATGCCTACCCAATTGACCTTACCACATTTTCATCATCTTGAAAGTTACCAAATCAAAACAATGTTTAACCAAAAGCCCAAACATTTCCATACCAAAATACTATCAACTTCAGACTTAACTTACCAAATCACAACCATAAGAACTTAGTTACAATTCAACTAATAAATTAACCATAACCACATCAAGTCCTATATACATGCCACAACCAGAATGACTCAAAGACAAAAGCTATCGAAAAGAGATTGTATAGTGTGAGTGTTGAAGTTGATCCGTTCGAACCATTCCACAAAACGTTAACTACAGAAACAAAAACAAAAATAGGTAATCTTAAGAAGCTTCGTAAGTCCATAGCTAAAGTTTCAAATCAATTTACGTCATTCCATAAATGAATACTAAAAGAGCATTAGATTTCTATACATGAAAATCGTTTCCAAAATCACATAATGTTAGTATTCAAACTTCATTTAAGTGATTCATAAACCACTGTAGTTCAAATCAAAACAAATAATTCTTTACTATTTAAATTCATAACTCTATCACCAAAATCACATTTATAAAGCGTGAGTTTCATACATATAACTTTAAACTTTCCCTACGTTTCAATATTGTTACAAATAACTTTTAAACACATAATCATTAATTGTTCAATTTCACCACTTAACATCTCCATGTTCATCTACACATATCATCTCCAAAACATTCATGAATTCAATATCAACTTACCTTAAACAAAATAGATAATCAAAAGGATTAATCTTTAATTCACGATAACCCAATGCAAAATCACAACACATTAGATATTTTTAAATTCCTAATTCTTGATAAGCATAAATGATATTTTTCAAAAGAAATAACCAAATTTTATCAATCTTCATATCTCCATGTACTTATCAACTTTTATACATAATAATTTCAAAGTGCTATCTATCACATAGTAGCAATTTAAGCGTTCTATAGAATTGAGCAAGTAAATAAGTTTTAAGTCAATTAATGCATGGCCCGATGAACTACAGTAACTTGACTCGGATACTCGAGAAACTACACCATACCAAAGTCATCGGTGATGCATAATAGAGGCATAAAAGTGCAGGTAGGGCCCAAAAGTGCAATCAGAGGCACTGAAGAGCAAACAGAGGTACTGAAGTGAAAACCCGTACAAGCGCTCGTTCAAACCCTATTGGCATGCCAATCATATCCTAAGTGTTTACTACGTTCAATCGGGCACTATACGTAAATTCATTACATTTGTACATATCCATCTTTCAGAGGCATTTCATTATTTCCGTACACATACTATAAAAACTTCTACATTCATTTCAATAATGTTCAATCACAAGAATTGCCACCACCAATTATTCATTTTCATATGTACTTATTTGCAACATTTAATAGTATATAGGTAACTAATGAAATTTCACATATATGTACAATTTACTAGTAAACTATAATATAATCATAAACAAATTTCCGTCTACATATCATTACACTATGAACTTACCTATAATATGCTAACAGTTGACTAGTAGGGACTAATTTGCAATTTCCTTTTTCTTAATTATTCTCCATAAGATTCGATTCTTGATCCGAATATGATAAATTTCATTCAATTAACCAATCCAAATACTTTAAACACTCAAATATACATATTTGACTTTTAATCAATATTTCACACTTTAACCTAAACTTTTACATTTTATACAATTTAGTCCCTATATTAAAACTCTCAAATTGAACACATTTAATTCCAAAGCATGCTAGTCGAATTCTCCTTAATCCTTTTAAAGTCCAAATTTAACATATTTTCACAAGAATTTCATGAAATTTTACTATTTTAACTATTTAGTACTTTAACTAAAACTATCAAAATTACTTTACAAACTAATCCTAACTACCAATACTTCAAATCCATCATTTAACATAAAAAGTAACAAATTCATCAATAGAAATAGCCAAAATCTTTAACAATTTAAAAAACGGAGGTACGGGTTAGCTGGACCTAGTTACAACAATCTCAAAAATATAAAAATTACGAGAAACGAGTGAAAATTTCACTTACATGCATAAAATTCAATATGGTCTAACCTTCAAGCCTTTCATGGTATTTCCTCTTTCCTGTTTTCTGTGAAGAACAAACAAATTAGGAAGATGATGCTCATTTTTTCTTAATTTACTTAAGCTGTATCTAACCAATTACAAAATTGCCCTTTAAATAAACATACATTTTTAACATCTTTCAAGCCTTCAACCGTCCATGCCAATTAAGAATGGTGTACTTACCATTTAAATCATTCCACTTATATGATTTAAACAATCTAATTAATATAATTCAATAATAACTTGATATTTCACCTTTTACAATTTACTCCTTTTAATTAATTAACTAACCAACCATTAAAATTTCTAAACCAAACCTTCACATATCTAAATAGTAACCCCGTAAATATTTATATTAAATATTTACAAGCTCAGTTTATAGAAATAATGTCTCAATGCCTCATTTTTCAACACCATTTGACTTTCGGGACAACCACTTATACTTAACTATTTATTCAATTAATTAAAATTTCTCCAATAATAAAATCAATATAAATTTTTAGTAAACTCCTTCAATTTAAATAATAAATAATATAGACTTACTCATCAGATTTGTGGTCCTGAAACCACTATTTCTGACACCATTGAAAATGGGTTGTTACAAAACTTATTGAACTGACAGTACATCAGACATGACCCAAGCAGAATAGATCCTGAATCCATTAGTGGATTTATTCACTTGTGATATTCATAGTTTGGCATACCTAAATCCTGAGTGGATGGCGAACTATGTATGCGTGACTTGTACACTTTGATGTAAGAAAAAAACTGAGTTCAAATATATAAAAACCAAAAGCTGGTACGTTGGGTGTATGCCTTCTGTAGTATGTAACATCATTCACAATAGTGGAATTCTTAGCACAAAACATGGGTAAATGATATCCTCTCATTGACATTACATGGTTGATGAAAAGTAAACATGGCCACAGGTCGTCCGTCTTTGTGATGGATGACTTGATCACTATTTTATAGTGATTGACTTTTCATTAAGGAAGATGTAATGGTTACAATGAGATAAAATAGGATCATATTGGGAGCGTGGATACTATCCCAAAGAGACCAAGGATATCCTATTAGGGTAACACATTTATAAGAAGGTCATTGGACGACCACTAAGTAGTTGCTTTCGTAAGGGTATGTTGTTGGGGAGAGCTCAACCACAATACTATGGTAGAATGACTTTGTGACTAAATAAGCTTATAATAAATAGGAAAAAAGCCAAAACTTAATCATAAGTTATTTGAGCCTCAACCACATATGTTCAATCGGTCCCTCAGCTGGCTTGTTCAAACCAGAAATGAATTGCGTGTTTAAATAGAAATAAACAAAAGGCATAGAAAAATATAAAATGGAAAACATTCAAGGAATGATTATGGTTTTCTCCGAAATGGAGAAATGGAATCATTTGGATATGAATGTAGGTTTTCAAAAGTATAAATGAAAATGGAAACTTGCAATCCTATAAAAGATTACTCAAAAAATGATGGAAGAATGATTTTATGTTTTTGTAATGTTTTGAAGCCCAAAAATGAAAATAAATCATTCGTTCATCGTTCATTGTGAACATGTTGAGTTGTGACATATTGAACAAATTTTCTCGAAATCTTACTGTAGGTAAAATCGTCAAAATTTTACTGGGATAAATTGGGGTGAGAAAATTATTTAATATGTAGATATTAAATTTTATTTTGAGAAATAGAAAAGCTGAATCGGGTTGGATCATATTATAGAGTACTGGGTCAAAAAGACCTAGGAAGTACATGTAATTCGATCTGATGTGAGAGAGACCCAAAACCCCTCGTATAACAAGAAGGACGCAGCAACTCTAGTAGAAATACAAGGGTGAGTCATTCACCTCTCTCCTACTCTAAGTAGGATGTTGTTTTTCTATTTAAAATAAACCTCTACAACATTACAAGGGTTGTACCTTCTCTCCCTATAAATAGTTGACACCGATAACGCTATTTACACAACTTTTTAAGGATTTTTAATCTGCCAAAAAATAGAGAGAATTTATTTTCAACTTATAAGCATATTTTTCAGAATAACAATTTTACCAATTTATATTAAAGATGAGAGAATTTTCATTTTCACCCTAAAAAGAAAACATTTTCTAGTTTTGTGTTTTGGTTCAATTGGTTAAAGCCCACACTCGAACGAATCCGTGGTATGAGAAAAGCGAAGATTGTTTTTGTTGAAAGCTAAAAAACATTAAGGATCCGTTTATTAGAAAAGATAGGTGTGTATTCGGTTAGGGTTTATTTCCATAAATATCACAAACCATGACGATTTTAAAATTTTTAATTTTTTGCTGTGCAAGAAAATTATTTTGAAACCAAATTTTTTCCAACAATTGGTATAAAGAGTTAGATTGTGCTATGTTTATGGTGTAAACCGAGACCAAATCTCTCTCTTTATCTTGTTCGATTAATATTTGATAAAGTGTGACATACTTGTAATTATTCGCATATTTAGGGGAATGTATGTGAACGAATGCAATATTATATATATTTGTTATATAATTATTATTCTTTTCCAATGTTTTGATTCTTAGGAAGTAGACCATAGACTATCATCTCCACGTAAGATTATTTTTATTTATAGAATTATTGTAAGCCGAAAATAGACATAGGACATAAATGTAATTTTTCCAAAAAGGAGTCAATGACGAGGAGAAGAGGATAACTAGTCAAAGCATGCTACTCAGTGAGATTGTCCCACGGTAACTCATTTGTGATGCATGACGCGATAGGTGTTGAGTTAATGGTTATACACTCGAGATCTTCCAGTTAAGTAACTCCTCACGCAGCTCTACTTAAGTTAGATTTATGGCTAAATGTTACACGATTATTAGTACCTATGAATGCCTAAAGGAATTAGGTTATGTACTAATTGAATAGAAATCCATGTTCTTACTAGCTGATCATGATCACCCCATGGGGGCTTGATTCAATGGATGTGAGAATTATTGTTGCAACAATATATAAATTTTTTCAAGGTTTGCATCATCTTAATGCATATCGTAATGTTGCAAAACGTTTTTAAACATTTGCTTAATACAAATATATTAATATATGAATGTTTTATTTTCAGTTAAAAAATCGCACCCACTCACTTATTAAACATACTCACTGAAAACTAATTGAACGGAAAAAACTATGAGGAATGGAAATTGAACCTAATAATTGTCCTGAGCTATAAGAAACTTAAAATAGTTCTTGATAATAAACGTTCACCAGCCACCCAGGCTATAGGTAGAAAATTTTGGGAAGAATCTAATGAGATAGCTTATTGCTATATGCTGGCAAGCGTGACCAGTACTCTGTATAAGCAACTGGAAAGCTGTAAAACTGCTAAAGTGATTCAAGATAAGCTAGAACACCTATTCGGAGGCCAAGATACCTTGGCTTGATAGTCTGCCCCAACCAGCTTGATGAATACCCAACAAAAGCCCGACACTCTAGCAAAAGACCATATGATTACTGTTATGGGTTACTTTGCCAAGGTCGTGAACAATGAGGCCAATCTGGACCAAAATACGCAAATTGAGAAGGTGTGCAAAAGCTTGCCAAAGGATTTTGCTTGTTTTCGGGCTGTATATAACATTAGCAACAAAAACTTGACACTTATACAACTCATGAATGAGTTACAATCCTATGAATTTATGTTGAACGGTGGTTAGCCGGTCTGAAGAGCGGAAGCAAATATAGTCATCACCTTTTCCTCAAAAGGGACGACAAATGCGCTAAGAATGTTAACGCTAAGGTCTCTGGGCCACCACAAGTGGAAAGGAAGAGAACCAAAAAGCCTACCAACTTATCTAATTCTAAATGCTTCTTCTGTGATAAGAAAGGGCACTTCAAGGCAAACTATAAAGAGTGGAAGAAATACCTAGCTACAAAAAGCAAAGGTCTCTTGATGATTGAAGCTTGTTTAGTGGAAGACTCAATAGAGCACTAGGTCATTGATTCGGGAGCCACTAATCATGTATGTGTTTCTCTACAGGTGTTTAAACAAATGAAAGATTTTAGAGATGAGAGCTTATCATTGCGGACTGGGAATAGCACAAGTATGGTAGTTGAAGTAGTGGGAGATATACATCTTTATTTCAATAATTTTAGGAATACTATTTTAAAAGACGTTTTTTTATGTACCAAGTTTCAAAAGAAACTTAATTTATGTATTTGATCAAACCAAAGATGTACACACTGCTTAAGATTGAAATATCGAATAAAAGACTTAAAACTTCTCACTCTAATGAGTCGTACCTTTGCCGTTAAGACTTGGTCACATTAATCAAGAAAGAATCACTAGACGTGTGAAAGATGGCATCTTAAGTTTACTTAAAGAAGCTGATCTTCCACAATGTGAATCTTCCTTAGAAGATAAGATGACTAAGCGATTTTTTCATGCAAAAGGAAAAACAGCTAGAAAAAGTCGAAAACTTGTGCACACGGGCGTATGTGGCCATATGACCATTAGTTCAAGAGGTGTTACGAGTATTATGTAACCTTTATTGATGACTATTCCAAATATGGGTATGTTTACCTGATGCACTGCAAGAGTGAAACCTTTGATAAATTCAAGAAGTTTCATGCAGAAGCGGAGAAACAAATAGGTTTACCCATAAAGGAACTTTAATCTGATCAAGGTGAAAAATATTTATCTGATGAGTTCTTAGGGTACCTCATAGAGAATGGGATTCTATCCCAGTTAACTGATTCGGGCACTCCACAACATAATGGCATGGTAGAGAAAAGGAATTGAATGTTGTTAGACATGGTACCTTCGATGTTAAGTTATTCAAAGTTGTCAATCTCTTTTTAGGGATATGCGGTACAAATGGCTTGCTATATTCTAAATGATGTGCCAACTCAAGCAGCATCAAAAACTCCATACGAATTGTGGCATGGCAAGAAGCCAAGTCTAAAACATTTAAAGATTTGGGGATGCCCAGCCCACATATTGGACAAAGATGCGAGGAAGTTGGACTCACGCATAGAATTGTGCATCTTTGTAGGATATCCAAATTGAACAAAGGGTCGTTTGTTTTATAACCTAAAATAACAAACTATTGTAGTGTCAACCCATGCTACTTTGCTTAAAGAAAGTTACATGAATGACTTCAAAACTCGGAGTAAAGAGGTACTCGAAGAGCTTTTGAGAAATATACAAAACCCTATAGAAATGGTTTCAGAACTAACTCCTAATAGTAGACTTGCAAAAGATCAACAGCATAGGAAGCTTCGCCACAGTGGGAGGGTCTCTCATTGGCTTGAGTTCTTCCAATCTAGCGTAAGTGTTCTTTACACTGGGTTTGTCGAATAGGAAGATGATTACCCACTCACATATGACAATGTGGTCCAGATTGTTGATCCCAAGCTCTAGGAAATAACTACGGAAGCTTATATGGACTTTATATATTCCAGCTCAGTGTGGGAACTAGTAGACTTACTAGAAGGGATAAAATCCATAGGTATAAGTGGCTCTACAAGAGGAAAAAAGAAATATAGATAGAAAACTGGAAACTTAAAAGGCCAGACTTGTAGCAAAAGGTTGTACTCAGAAAGAGGGTACCAATTACGAAGAAAAATTCTCTCCAATTTTTATGCTCAATTTAATCTGCTTATAACTATCCATTGTGGTAGGTCTCGATTACAAGATCTAACAAATGGATGTAAAGATAGCATTTTTGAACAGCTATCGTGAAGAAAGCATTTAGATGATGCAACCCACCAGATATATAGCTAAAAGAAATGAGTATAACGTTTACAAACTCATTGATCCATATATGGACTTAAGCAAGCATCCCGCACATGGAACCAAAGATTTGATCAAGTGATCAAGACTTTTGGATTTGAGCAAAACGTAAATGAACATTGTGTTTGCAAACGTTTAGGTGATGGAAAGTTGGTTTTTCTCTTTTTACATGTCTATGACATTCTACTCATTGGAAATGAAGAAGGGAAATTGTCATCTGTTAATTGTAGTTAACACAATAGTTTAGAATGAAGGACTTGGGAGAAACAATTTTTGTTCCAAGTATTCGAATCCTAAGGGATTGAAAGAACAAAGTGATAACACTGTCTCAGGCTTCATACATAGGCAAGATATTGGAGTGTTATGTAATGACCAATTCGAAGAAGGGAAATCAACCTTCCGTATCGGGATTTTATATCTCTTTAAAGGATTTTCCTAAGATGGCCAAAAAAAGAGAAAATATGATAAAGGTTCCTTATGCTTCGGTAATAGAAAGTTTTATGAAAGCTATGCTATACACACGCTCAGATATCTGTTTTGTAGTAAGGTTGGTAAATCGATATCAGATGAATCTCGGACCAAGACCTTGGAAAGCAATTAAGCATATACTCAAGTATTTAGGGAGAACGGGGGATTATATGCTTGTGTATCCCGGAGGAGATCTTACTCCTATCGGATATACTGATTCTAACTTCCAAACTTGTCGAGATTCGAGAAAATCAACATAGGGTTGTGTTCTTTTCCTAAACGGGAGTCCATAATATGAATAGCTGTAAAGTAGGGTTACACTACTAAATTCATTATGGAAGGCCAAATATAAGGTATGGAAAAGCTATGCCACTGTAATAGTATAGATCTAGCTAAACCTGATTTAACCACATAAGGACAAAACACAAAAGGGAGACAGTAGTGTTTGATAGAAATGTAAACGTAGTCAAAAATCACATATGAGGACAAAAACCAAGGGTTTGTTTAGCCAAGACTCAAATAGCTAGAGAGTTCTTTGGGAAACATATAGAGGGGCACAAGAATGTGAAACATGACTCATCTACTTCACTAGGGCAAGTGGGATACTATTGGATTGGGTGCCCTAAGTGTAGTATTTTCGTCAATATACAGTTGTAATTTTTTTGAACAGATTAGTTAATAAAACAAATTCATTGATTAAAATTAATATACTTTGTATTATTATCCTCAAATTTTTTTGCATGTAAAGAATAATGGAAGCAAATGTTGCTCATTGGTTCTTTAATGTTTACCTGACACTAAGCGGTATTACAAGATCAGATCATAATATGAAAAGATAACTTGTATTAGTAGATGAACCTAAATATGTCCTTAGTCTAATCAGAAATGAGAAAACCTGACTAATATGTCGTCTATCAAGTCCAACTGGGGCGATTCCTTATCTTGGGCGTCGCATTGGATGACTCCTAGAAGATAGAGACATATGTGTGACTGACTGGATTAACAGCACATCGGATATGAACCAAGCAGAATAGATCCTGAATCCATTTATGGATTTATTCACTTGTGACATTCATAGTGTGGCATACCTAAATCTTGAGTGGAAGGGGGACTATGTATACGTGACTTGTAAACTTTGATGTAAGTAAAAGCCTGAGTTCAAATATATCAGGAACCCAAAGCTGGTACGTTGGGTGTACACCTTCTGTAGTATGTAGCATCATTCAAAACATTGGAATTCATAGCCCAAAACATGGGATATCCTCTCATTGGCATTACATAGTTGATGAAAAGTAAACATGGTCACGGGTCATTTGTCTTTGTGTTGGATGACTTGATTAATATTTGGTAGTGATTGACTTTTCATGATGGAAGATGTAATGGTTACCATGAGATAAAAGAGGGTCATATCGGAGAGCGGATATTATCCCAAAGAGAGCAAGGATATCCTATAAGGGTAACACACTTATGAAAAGGTCATCGGAGGATCACTAAGTAGTTGCTTTCATAATGGTATGTCGTTAGGGAGAGCTCAGTTACGATAATATAGTAGAATGACTTCTTGACTAAATGATTTTATAATTAATAGGCAAAAAGTTGGAACTTAATTATAAATCATTTGAGCCTTAACTTTATTTGTCCAATTGGTCCCTCCGCTAGCTCGTTGAAACCATAAATGAATTGTGTGTTTGAATAGAAATGAACGAGATAAATAGAAAAAGAGAAATGGGAAACATTCAGGAATGATTATGCTTTCTTCCAAAATGGAGAAATTGAATCATTTGGAAATGAATGTAGGTTTCCAAAAATGGAAATTTGCAATCCTATATAGGATTACTTATAAAATAATAGAAGAATGAGTTTCTATTTTTAAACCATTTTAAAGCCCAAAAATGAAAATAAATCATTCATTCATCGTTAATAGTGAACATGTTGAGTTGTGACATATTGAACGAATTTTCTCGAAATCTTATTAGACGTAAAATCGTCTAAATTTACTGGGGGTAAATTGTCAAAAATTTTAATGGGGTAAATTTAGGACGAGAAAATTATTTAATATGTAAATGTTAAATTTTATTTTGAGAAATAGAAAAATTGAATTGGGTTGAATCATATTACAGATTACTGGGTCAAAAAGGCTCAAGAAGTACTCGTAATTTGACCCGATGTGAAAGAGATCCAAAACCCCTCATGTAACATAAAGGGGGCGGCAACACTAATTGAATTAGAAGGATGAATCGTTCACCCCTCTCATACTCTAAGTAGGGTGATGTTTTTCTATTTAAAATCAACATCTATAACTCTATAAGGGTTCTACCTTCTCTCCCTATAAATAGATGTCACCAGTAGGGCTATTTACACAACTTTTTAGACATCGTTATTTTGCCTAAATATAGAGAGAATTTATTCTCAACTTATAAACATATTTTCTAGAATAACAATTTTATCGATTTATATTAAAGATGAGAGAATTTTTGTTTTCACCCAAAAAAAAAACTTTTTCTAATTCTGTGTTTTGGTTCAATTGGTTTGAGAGATTATTATTTTAATGAAAAATAGAGAGAATTTATTATTAACTTATAAATATATTTTTTAGAATAACAATTTTGCTGGTTTCTATTAAAGAAGAGAGAATTTTCATTTTCACACCAAAAAAGAAAACTTTTTCTAGTTTCATATTTTGGTTCAATTAGTTCGAGCTCATACTTAAAGTAGTTCGTGGTACGAGAATAACGGAGAAGATCGGTTCGTTGAAACTCAAAAACATCAAGGATTTGTTTATCAAAAAACGTTTGTGAGTATTCTGTGAAGGTTTATTGCTATAAATATCACAAATCGGGTCGATTTTCAAAATTTTAATTTTTCGTTGTGCAAGAAAATCATTTTCAAACCGGATTTTTTCCAACAAAAACACAAGAACTCAAGTTATTGAGGCTTTGGAGAATGGAGAACGATGAAAGAAGAAAAGAACTTTGATTTGGAGGCGTCTAAACCCTAGCACATCAGGACAACGGGGTTTTATAATGATCGACTCATTGCGACGTGGAATGTTATGTTCATAATGATGTCATAGTTAAATTTGAAATTCCAAACCTTTTACATCACTATTCATCACAATGTCAAAACGTAACATCACAACGTCAAGGAGCTCGTCGCAACGTCACTTACTATTTTGCACTTGTTGGGCCAGCTCGTCGTGACTTCGTGGGGTTAAGTTGGGACGTTTAGCTAGCTCATCCCGATGTGACTTACTATTTTGGGCCTTTTTGTGTGCAAAAATTCAACTCCTTCTAAGCTTTGATTCTTCCACTACTTGAGCTCAGCAACTACTATGGAAAACAAATAAAATATTTAATCTAAGACTCCAAATAAAATAAATAAGAACGAACAAATGAAAACTAAAAGTTAAAACCAAAATAAGTTTAACAGAGAAACTCTTTTTTTTCATAATCAGGATTATTTGATCATTTGTTTGTTCTTTCATTTATAAATGAAAACCATCCTCCTCAGTCGAATCCACTGATGATGCCTTATTTTCAACCAACACAACATCCACATTACGAGCTATTTGATGCCAAATCTGAGAAAACACCAAATTGTATTCTAAGGTATTATTATCTCGAGCTTCTTTACTTCAATGTTGCATGAGGCTCTAGTCCCACGAGCTTTGCCTCCATCATCGAATGAGAATGAGATGAACTCATTGACTACTTCAGTTAGCATCTCCCCAATCATGGCCAAAAATTTTATCAACTCTTGTTCACTTTCACTCAGATTTGATTGAAGCTCCATGTTAGTGGTTACTTCCACGTCTATATCTACTACTACGTCAATTAGATTAGAAAAACCTTCTTCCATATTCAATTCCTCATCATGGTCTCTGGTTCCAAGCTCTTGTTGCTCATTATCTAACTTGACATGGTTGACAACAATACAATGGTTTTCATTATTAGTGTTGGGAACATCATGCTCAACCTCTTCTATTGTATTTTGTACCTTTGATTGGTGTTGGAGCAATTTCATCATTTGTTTCAACTGGTTTTGGTTTTCTTGAATGAATCTTAGCATTCTTAGTCTATTTTGTCCATCTAACCAACTCGATCCTCTTTCATTTACGTATCACTCATCACACCACCTGTATTCATCATCATCCATAACCAATTTAATTAGTCAACAAGGCAACTTAACAAAATAAAAAAATAATGAAATTATAAAAAATAATTATGCCAAAAATTTAGAACACTATCTAGCTCATTCATCTTTCAACTACAATAAATTTACAAGGATCAATTTAATGATAAATTCGCACCATCGCAATCCTCGACAACAACGCTAACAACTTGACTGCGCCCCAATGTGCGTGTGTCAGGGCTTAAAAATATGCAATTAGATGTGTAAATGTAAACTACGATATATCCAAGCAAACAAGTCAAATTGTAATATAGTTAGTTTACAACAAAACACTTGAAAAATATTTCAATGATCCTACCCGAGGGATAATTATATTAGAGAAAATTATTACTAAATTCATTACTTTAAAATAATTTGTAATCTAATCGAGTTACAAATTAGTAGTGATGGTTAAAAATTGAGATAATAATAAAGCTAATTTAATTAAACTAACCTAAACCAATCTATCGAAAGTCTTATTCCTCGTTTCAACGGCAAGCTCCTAGCTTAGAAACGATTGAATACCTAATTTTCAATAAAATCACTAATTACCCTTAACTGAGTTATTTATGACTCTTAATTAATAATACTCTTCTGGTCTCATCTTCACGAAGATTTACTACCTAAGATACCATTTCGGTCTCACCTAGGCACACGGATACCCTTTCGATCTCATCGCTTAGCACAAGTCTCCTAAAGGCTTACCCAATAGGATTCTCTTTCGGTCTTACCTGTCTAGATGTTCTACTAGGGTCGTCAATCCTAGTATACTAAGTTCTTTAGTAAACCTGAATAAATACGCAATTTTAAATAATTAATTACTTAACTTATTAATTAGTTAAGCAACCAAATCATGCAAGATATGTATAAAGCACAAGATTGTATTCCAATATTTATTCAAACATTCAATTAATAAAATTAATGAAAGAGATATAAATTAAAGAATAGGAGAAGAGAATGTACATGAATAGAAGGATATAAAAGTGTATTTCTGGTACAATCTTCGCTCGCAATCGTCGCACTTCGAACTAAAAGAATTTCATTTATGAAAACATGAAATGAAAAACTAAAGAATTGAAAACTAAAATTCAAAATATGAAAAATCCAATCAAGTTTGATCCCTCTAAATTTGGTTACAAAGTGAGTTATATAAGCTGAAATTGAAATACTAAAATGCCGCTCTAATTAATACAGCCTTTGGGGCTTTAAATTTGAAAAGGACCTTAAATTTCCCTTTGAAAATGCAGTTGTCACATTGTTGGAATTTTTGTGATGTCACGACGTAGAGCTCTTACTCATCGTGATGTCACCTCTAGCTTGTGGCTTTTCTTTCCTTCAATGTTCAATTTCGCTACATCTGTAGCCCGATGTCGCAACATTCACTCCCTTGTTGTAACAGCTTATTTTCAGTGGTGTCAGACACAGTGGTTTCGAGACCACGACTCTTACGAGTGAGTTATTATTTTAATATTTATTTAAAGTTTATAGGGTTAGTTTAAGGTAGTATTAAATTTTTGTTAAGAAATTTTGAAGTTTAAATGGTTCATTAGGTAAAAAAGACTAAATTGAAAACAGTGCAAAAGTTGAGTTCTATTAGTTAAGTGGATTAAATAGCTTTATAAAGGTAAATTAATGGATTTATATGGTAAATATGCCACATTTAAAGTTAGTGGATATGCATGTATAGGTTTTATTGTAAATTATGTGAATCTAAAAGGTTAAAATGGTAAATTAATAATTAAAACTAAAATAAACTAACCAAAAGTGGTCATCTTCTTCAATTAACTCTCCAAAACCGAATAGATAGAAGAAAGGGATGAGAAGCTTTCGATCATGGTGTTTTTCGTTGCATGGTATGTATTCATGTGCAGTTTTTATTGATTTTTTATGTTTCTAAGCTCGTTTTAGCTTCATTTACTTAGCCTGGGGGTTAATTTGCAAAATCGTTAAAGGTTGAGGGACTTGCCATGATTGATTTTGAATGTGTTTTGATGTTAATTCATAGATTTTTCAACTTGATTGTTAAACAAACTTATTTTTTAAGTGATTTTTGATTAATTTAGGGTTAAGGATTAATTTATCAAAAGTGTAAAATCCATTGGTGTTAATGTAAAATGTTGGTAAATATGGGTTGTATGGAACCTCTAGTAAAAATCGACTAGCACGTTTTAGTTAGAAAAATGGTGAATTTGCAAGTTAATAGTTTAGGGACTAAATTGTAAGAAAGTTAATGTATTGGGGGTAAAATTGTAAATTGATGATAGAAGGGTTTAATTGCATAAAAACTACTTGTTAGAATATTGGAATTATAATAATTGAATGAAATTCATATTTAGATCAAGGTACTAATCAACCGGACTTAGACTGAGGAAAAGCTAAAGTGGTGGATTAGTCATCGGCCTTATTTTTGCAACTGTTTTATCGAGGTAAGTTCGTATATTATTTTTAAAATGTTTAAATTGAATTGGTAAAATTAGTGATAGTTTTCTTGTATATGTAACGATGTTTGATGTGCAAAAATGCTTTAAATTGTCAAAAGGAAAGGAATGGTATTGAAATATATTCGGTATTACCGAATTCTTGAAAAGGTTATATCCGAAACGGATATCAAATGAAAAGGTTGTTACCCTAAAAGTGTTAACATATGAAATGGTTTATTAAAAAGGATTTATGGTAAGAACCCACTTAGTTAAGGTTTGTATGAAATTTTAATTTGATTATGTATTTAGTTACTAACTCAAGATGTGGTATGTATAGGAAGAACTGTACAAATAGTGATTGAAACGCTTGAATGGTTAATCATGAAATCATGTTTTCGATAAGTTGAGTTCTTTTAAACGAACGTACTAAGCATCGTTGCTTATGTATTTGTTTTGTTTTGTTTCGTAGATCATCGGAGACTTGATCGGTTGGAATCTTGTCGGAGACCTATCACACTATCCAACAATCATTTTGGTAGATTTTGAGTTATTTTCATTGGTAGAAAATGACATGTATAGGGCTTAAATGTATTAGGTGTTGTGAATATGTTATTTGGCCAACTTGGTATGGATACAGTTTTTTTTAGTATACATTTGTTTGGACTTGTAATGCTTAATAAGTACATGTCTTTTGGTCACTTTGAATGGTTATATCTAGTTGGAATGGTTGAACGATTGTGGTGGTGATGATGTATGTTTAGGTAATTATGATGTTGAGTTGGTATAAATTAAGGTGCCTTTGAATGGCATATTTGTTAGAATTTATAGGTTGATTGATTTGGTATGTGTTGTGTGTGCTTAGAGAGTGTTATGGTTAATTGAATGTATGTGTAAATGGTGTATCTTGTTGCGCAATAATAGGTATTCAAATGGTTTGTTTTAAGGACTAAATGTGGAGCACATAGCCTGGAACACAAGCTGTCACACTACCGTGTGACACACACGGCCTGGCTACACGGTCATGTGTCACTTTTATTTCAGGTGCAAGTTTCACACATTTTAAGACACGACTGTGTGTATCAAGTCAGTGAGTTACACGGTCTCACACACAGTCTGTGACACGGTCGTGTGACCCAAGTCAATGAGTTACACGGTTTGAGACACCAGCCGGGACACAGCTGTGTGTCCCATTGTTAAATTGCCCACATGGTCTGGGCTACGCCACACAGCCATCTAAGCCCTGTTTCAAAATTTTCAACTTTTTCCCAAATTTTCGGCACTATTTTATATTACTCTCGGATTGACCCTAAATTGTTCTTAGGGCCTCAAAGGCTTGATTTAAGACCCAAGTGTGTATGTTTGCTAGGTTTGTAGTGAGTTTTAAGTAATTAATATTAAATCATATTATTAATCTACTTTGAAGTTAATTGTTTGAATTGTATGGTAATGCTCCGTAAACCTAATCCAGTGACGGAGACGGGTTAAAGGTGTTACACATGTCATTCCCAAGGTCAGTTTTAACTCGGTCTTTGATGTCGCAACTTCCATGCTTCATTGTCACGACATTGGCAACAATTTTAGCTCAAAGTTACATATTTAGCTTTTGATTCAACCAACATGATCACATTGTAACACGCCAAACCTAATTATTTAGAAAGATCCAAGTATGACGTGTCACCACCTAGAAATCATCTTAAGTTCAAAACCAGTTTTGGCGAAAATTGTAAAACTTCAATGTTTGAATTAAACCAGTATTGGATTGGATATAATGTTTAAATCTTATGGCCTATAAACTCAAGTTTAGTGACTTTATTAAACAACATATAAAACTTAATATCCAAAACATGAAATTTCACTAAGATTTCAAATAAAAAAAGACTTAACAAAAAAAAGTTATTTGTAAATTTTCTCCTCAAAATACACTTAGATGTCAAACTCCCCATGTGTCATGCATAGTACGAACAAAAACTCTATCTCACAATAGTAGTAGCGCTCTAGCGTAGTCCTTTAGATAGGTATTTCTTTAAGTCAATAACACTAAGAAGGAAAATTTAATAGAGTAAGTTCATATCAACTTAGTTAGTTCCAAAAAAAAGCTTGAGTCATAATACTATCTGCACAATTGAACCTTTAACAGAAATTCACACATTATCACAGAGTACACCCAATGGTGTATACAGAACTCAGACAGACTCAGTACGCCAATGGCACATAGGCGAATACTATATACCAACTCAACATAACTCAAACAATCCATTCTTATGCCAGCCAGATACATAACTTACAATCTCATTCATATACATTCTTCACCACAACTCCTTATATCATTTTCACCCAGTATAACATGTTTTATCGTGTTCTACCAATCTGTTTTGCAATATACCTACCCTGTCTGAGGCTTCACAAACATATCTTCACATCTTCATCTCTAAATATCAGTTCATATCATATCATTCATTCATATCAAAACCAGTTGCTAGTGGCTTAAACATGAAAAATTGCCAATACCCCGTATCACAGACATACTGAACTCAAACTAAAGACTTTAGGAACAACCCTAACCCCTCTCCGTCGTTGAATTAGGATCACGGGCATTACTAACGAATCATACACTTAATCAATCATAATCAACATGTAAGCTAATAAATAACATTATAATATACAGGGCCAGGTCACGACAATCTAATACGTTCGTACTAGAATCTTAAACAACCGAATAACTAATCATGCTATGCAATGCTAAACCTCGTTTTCCACTATCTACACTCTTATCACTAATTATCCCCTCTTGAGTGCTAAAAGTTCGTTGCACATAAGACTATTCCAATTATTAGCATTAGAGTATAGGTCAATACTCCGAATATTTATTTTATTTATCTTCAACGGTGTTAGTAGAATGCACTAAGTGTAGGTTTACTAATCCATTAAAATTTAGCATAAAAGTTACTCTTATAGCCCCTATTTCAAGTTTACGGGACCCTAAAAATAGTTTAAAAATAGGTAGGGACTAATTCAGATCAATTCTTGAAGTTTAGGGTCTTTTTAAAAAATTCCTAAAAGTAAAGGACACACGCCTGTGTGGGCAGGCCATGTGGAACGCCCCAGGCCGTGTTGCTCTCGAAGTTGGGACACACGGTCGTGTCCCAGCCCGTGTCCTTGCCTGTTTAACTCACTGACTTGAGACACACGCCTGTGTCTCTGCCCGAGTGACACACTGACTTGGGTCACACGCTCGTGTGTGACACACGCCCATGTGGCAAGGCCGTGTGCACCTAAAAGTACCTTAGAACTCAAGTTTTCAATTTCCTACTTGCTTGGACACTAAGCAACTCAATTACGAATCATTTAACCTACTCAAAACACGATTAAACATGCCCAAAATATACCAAATTCATCACCTAATATGCCTAAACAATGCACCCTCATTAGTACAACATTTTATATGTTCAAATATATCAACAAGCCACTAATCATTCAAGTCTTCCATCCATATCAAATTTACCTATATAAAACTAATCTTTAGCTATTTAAGCTATCAAGCTTTTAACCAAAAAAACATATCAAGCATTAGGCTAACATAGCAACATAGCCTCAACCACAACCATATACACATTTAACTATTATTTCACTAGCAACTAAGATAACAACACCTCACAAAAATATCAACAAAAGACTCCCTAGGTACACGTCAATACAAAATAAGAAATCACCACACTTGAGCCCGTGATTTGTTGTTTGATACTGATTCGGTGCTATGTCAAAAAGTACCTAGCCTGCGCACGGAAATCAAAACCGCACACTAACTAAAACTCAATGGTATTTCTATAATCCGAATAATATAAACTTGATATAAGAAGTTAAAATTCAATGTGCAACACATAAGCTATGTTCATGTGCTTCAATTCAATAGTATAATTTTTGCTCATTCGTTATTGACATCTACTAAGATTTTCTCATGTTCAAACATATATTAAAGGCATTTCATATATCATTTGCATATTACAACTCATGCAATGGCATGATTCATTTCTTTGCTCAATACTTGAATTATTTTCAACTTCCACATCTCATTTCATCATTCCATATCTCATTTCTCTTAACTCAATCCATATTCACAACAATATACTATTTAATATTTCATTTCTCATCATTGCCATTTCAATATTTTCTCATCTCATTTCCATTTCTCAACCATATCATTTCAATATCGAACACATCAATTTTATCGTTTATTTTCCCTATTAACACGATTCAAACTTGGACGGATACATGGATCCAACCAACACAACAGTTTGGCACCCAGTGCCTCATCCGATAAATTCGAAGTAATAATTGCACCCAGTGTTATATAAATTAACACTTAGTGTCTCATCGGTTAAATCGAAGCAGATTGGCTCTTAGTGCCTCTTCGACTCGAGGTCGATGTAATCCCTAAACGCTTCTTATCCTATGGCATGCCATCTATATACAACTTAGCCCGAACAGTTAATAGGGTTTCATTTCACTTTTCAATACAACCAATGTCTCAATTTCAAATATATACACATTATCACATATAATCAATTCAATATTCATATAGTACACATATTTCATAATATACAAAATTAATCTATTTTCAATCCACTTTGAATTCAATTCAAACTCAAGTACCATGTACTCACCTCAAATGCTCACCATATGCAAACAATTTAAATATGCAAAATCTACTATTTAATTCAGATTATAGAAACACAAACTGTGAATTCCAAGCTATTCGACGTCAATTTTATCTTTCCCCTTTTTACACGAGGATTTCGGTACGACATTAGCTACCGAATAAAACAATTAAATCACAGTAATATTACACATTTCAATTTCAAATAAAATTTTAATTTTCAAACTATATTTTGCTTATTCACCAATTTAGTCCCTAAACCGAGACTAGTTTTTAACCTTCACATTTAACTTTATATTTTTATACTAATTTCACTCTAACTAAATTTAGCTTCCTCTTTTCCAATTAGACCCATTAATTTTGAATTTTTCACAATTTAGTCCCTATTGCTCAAAATCAACAATTTATTCTACAATTTAGTCCTTTTTCATTTTCAACTTAAAAATATATCTCTTTAATCCCTAACACTTATACTATTTAACCTGTCAACATCTAAAATCTTGAACAATACTAAAAAAAATACAACACAGATTGGGTAGCCCTAGGTACCAGGATTCCAAAAACGTAAAAATTATAAGTATAGGGACTAAATTGCACTAACTAATTTGGATTTGAACTTCAATCCCCCTTTGGTCGTGCACTTCTTCTCCTTTTCTTTCTTTCTTTTTTTCTTTTTTTCTTTATTTAATTTGCATGCATTAACTATCATTCTTTTTTTTCCTTTCTTTTATTATTATTATTACTATAATAATAATATTTATTATTATTATTATTATTAACTTTATATAATAACATATATAATATATGCATGTTACTTATCCCATGGCCAGCCACCTATACACAAACAATAATTCAATGGCAAAATTGCTACTTCAGTCCCTTTATTTTATTTCAATTTATAATTCAACCTTTAACCCTTACGCGCTTTAGTCTCTGTACCTTGATAACTCCTAATTTCACGAAAATTTCTAATCCAAAATTTAATTCACTACTAAACTAACCTCATAAATATTTAATAATAATATTTACAAGTTCATTTTACGAGAATAGAGTCTCGAATCTCACTTTTCGACACCCCTGACTATCGAGTCGTTATAATTCTCCCTCACTAAATAAATTTCATCCCAGAAATTTACCTAAAAAGAGGTGCGAATATTGAGATCTCATCATCTCTTCTAGCTCCCAAGCCGCTTCCTCGACACTGTGACTACACCATAAGACTTTCACTAGCGAGAAACGTTTATTAAGTAATTCTTTCACCTAATGAGCTAAAATTTCGACCGATTTTGTTCCTAAGACAAGTCAGGTTGAATCTCAATTTCTTCCATGAAAATAATGTGAGACGGATCCGATCGATACTATCTAAGCATTGACGCATGGAAAACGTCATGTATTTTTTTTAATTCCTCTGGCAAAGCTAACCAATATGCCATTTGTCCCATTCTTTCATTGATTTCATACGGTCCAATAAAACAAGGACTTAGCTTCCCTTTTCTATCAAATCGTAGAACTTTCTTCCACGGTGAAGCGTTTAGAAACACTTTATCAACAACTGAATACTCAATATCTCGACGTTTCAAATCGGCGTACACTTTCTGTCTATCAAAGGTTATTTTCAATTTATCTCAAATTATCTTAAAAATATCTTCCTTTTCTTGAATCAATTCCGACCCAATCACTTTTATCTCACACAATTCCATCCAAAAAATAGGTGTTCGATACCTATGACCATATAAGTCTTCGTAAAGAGCCATTTGAATAATCGATTGGAAACAGTTGTTCTATACAAATTCTGCCAAAGGTAAATAACGTTCCCAGCTAGATTCAAAATGGATTACACAAATACGAAGCATATCTTCAAAGAGTTTCATGCAACTGTTTCCAAAATCTCGAAGTGAAACGCGAATCTCGATCAGAGATAATCAACAAAGGAATGTCGTGCAATCTCACAATTTCTTGAATGTAAACTTCAGCAAGTTTTTGAAGTGACCAATTAGTCCTGACTGCAATGAAATGAGCCAATTTAACAAGTCAATTAACTATCACCCAAATGGCATTTTTCTTGTTCGAAGATAATGGTAAGCCCATTACAAAATCCATCGTAATACATTCCCATTTCCACTCTTAACTCATTGACAAGTTAAGAATTTAGCTACAAACTCAACTATTTATCCTTTCATTACGAGCCACCAATACACTTCTCACAGGTCGCGACACATTTTCATTCCTCCAGAATGCAAAGCAAGCAGACTATCGTAAGCTTTTTATTTCTACAACATCTGGAATACAGATTCGATTTTGAAATCTCAAACAACCACAATCATCAATACTGAAACTTTTTATTGCGTCATTTTGAATCATGACTATTTTCTTTACTAACTTGGCATTATCTAATTCTTCTCCCTTAATCTAATCAAACAACACCGGCTTGACCTTCAACTCAGCCAACAAGGTTCAATCATCACTGATACTAAGTTAAGCAAAAATCACTCACAATTCAACGGTTGTTTTCTTGCTCTACGCGTGAACTATGACATTAGCTTTACCAGAGTGGTAATTAATAACGCAGTCATAATCTTTTAAAAGTTCAACCCAACGCCGTTGCCTCAAACTCAACTCCTTTTGTGTTAGGAGGTATTTAAGACTCTTATGATCGGTATAGATATGACATTTTTCACCGTACAGATAGTTCCTCCAAATTTTTAAAGCAAAGACCACAGTAGCTAACTCTAAGTCATGCGTTGGATAGTTACGTTCATGCATTTTTAGTTGACGAAACACATACGCGATCACTTTTTTGTCTTGTATCAAGACACAATCGAGACCACTCAATTAGGCATCACTATAGACCACAAAATATTTTCTCGATTCAGGTAAAGTTAAAATCGGCACCTCAATCAACATCTATTTAATTTCTTGAAACTTTCTTGACATTCCCTGCGCCAAACGAACTGAACATTTTTGTGCAACAGCTTTGTCATCGGCAAAGCTATCTTAGAAAATCCATTTACGAATCTTCTGTAAAAACCAGCCAAACCAAGAAAACTATAAACCTCTAACACATTCCTCGGTGCTTTCCACTGAACAATGGCTTCAATCTTTTTCGAGTCAACTCTAACTCTATCTGTCGAGATAATATGTCCCAAAAACACAACTTCTAATAACAAGGATTCACACTTGCTGAGTTTTCCATATAATTGTTTTTCTCGTAACACTTGTAAGAAAATTCTGAGGTGTTGCTCATGCTCGGATTCAAATTTCGAATAGATCAAGATGTCGTCAATGAAAACTATTTTTTAGTGGTGTTAGAAATAGTGGTTTCGGGGCCAAAATCTGACGAGCGAGTTTGTAAATATTATTTTTAATATTTTCAAGTCAAATATGGTATTAAGATAACTGTTGAATTGTTAATTTATGCTATTTGAGAGAACAATTAGGTTCAAGTGGTATGACCTTAAAGTGAAGTGGTTTTAGAAAATGAGGTATCAAGACCTCATTTCTATAAATCAAGCCATAAGTATTTTATTAAATATTTATGGAGTATTTTTAAGGTCGTATTAAAGTTTTGTTAAAAATTTTATAGTTTATTAATTAAAATGACTAATTTGTAAAAAGTGTAAAAGTCAATTATTATTAGTGTTTAAGTGTCCATTTGCATAAATTAAAATGGATGGTTTAATATGGCAAATTAGCCATAATTGGTGATAGTGGACGGCAATGTTGTTGATTATTAAGTTATTATTTAAATTTTTTTATAAATTAATGTTTAAAGTATTAAAACACTAAAACAAAAGTAAAAAAAATAGATAATATCATCTTAATTTGTTCCTTCACCGAAAAGAGAAGGAAGAAACACCGTTGAAGAAGCCATGGAGTTTCGGCAAGCTTTCTTTCCTTGAATGGTTGTGCTATTGAGGTTTGTTTTTAATAATTTTTATATTTTTAAAATCGTTGCAACTAGGTCCAACTAACCTGAGGATCAATTCGTAAAGCTGTTAAACTTTAAATTTTTTACCTTGAATATTTGAGTTTTTTTATTATTTATAGAGGATTATGAAGATTTGTTGTTAAATTTGATTATTTTGTAAAGTAATTTTAATAATTTAAATCTTTAGGGATTAAATTTCTAAAGTAATAGTAATTCAAGAACTTAATGTGAAATCAATTCAAATGTGGGCTGTAATGGAAGCTATAAACATTCGGTGGTATGGGTTTTCAATAAAATTGGTTTATTTGCATGATTAGAACATAGGGGCTAAATTTAATAAAAATGAAAAGTTTAGGATAATTTTGTAAAAATGTCAAAAAGAACGAAATTGCATAAATTGAATTGATTCTACTGTCTGCATTAATGAATTGAATGAAATTATTAATTTAGATCAAGAACAAGTGGAAAATCGAGGAGAAGAGAAAATTACCAAATAGCCCTATACTTAGTCGTTGCTGCAACTTACTCAGGTAAGTTCGTATGAACGTTTACTGTGTTATTATTATTTAATTTGAATGTCATGCTAAGCTACTTTTAATGAAAATGTATTGATATATATAAATGTATCAATGTTACTACGAATTGACGGTTAATGAATCCCGGTTGAACCTTAGCAATTCATAGGATACAAATGAAATGTCATTAGGGTTACCATGTTTCGGTTGTTGGTCTTGAATTTCCTACCGATGGCTGAGGCCCTGTAATTGTTACAGGTACTCCACAGCTCGTGTGGTCAACATCGTGTAGCTTACATTCCGACCTACAACTTGTGTGATCAGACCCATTTCACAGCTAATGCGCGCATTCATGTAAAAGAAATGTTACAATTATATGTTTAAGCGCACTTCGTGTAAGCTTTCCCGAGTATCCAATGATATTCTAAATGGCTCAACGGGCAGTAAAAATGATGTGATCCGGCCCGGGTTAATCGAGTCTTTTCCCGTAGATTGCCTGATCGTCGACGAGGAGAAGATTAAGTTGTCGAAAAGGGATAATTTAGCCTAAGGGTTGTGGAAGTTTTCAAAATGGTTTTAAAAGTTGGCTAAGGTGATGGTAGATTTATAAGGGATAGTAGGTTCAGTTTAAGAATGAAGAAAAGTAAATATTGGATAGAAAGAAGGAACAGATATGTGAACTCAAGCTTCAAGAACGATTCAATACTATAAAGAGTATTGCCTCGGGACTTATATAGCTTAAGATGGAATATGGAATTTGAAGATGGGAATGGAAAATGAACTTAACGCAAGAACGATTCAACACTAAAGAAAGTGTCACCCCGGTTCTTATATAGTTAAGGTGGTCGGATGAAGATAGGTTGATGAACGCCACACCAAATGGGGTCTGGTGATAAGTTCAAACAAGTCGGGAAGACGCCACTAGCAACGCTAGATAAGTCGAATAAGACTTGTATGAAATAAGAGATGAGGTAAACTCACTCGTGAACAAAATGTTCATAAAATTTTATAAAAGTTCCAAAAGTCCCTTCAATAGGTTGATTACATACATATTTATAAGGCTAGAAAAAAGGCTAGCTGAATGGTCACAAGTATTCATCTTAAAAGTTGAAATAAAGCTCGAGTCTCTTGGAATTCTTGAACCAAATAACTCCTCCATTTAATTCACTTCAATTCAGCTGCATAATTGACCTTGAATGCTTGAAAAGTGACTCTTATTGAATAGTCACCAGCACCTTAATAATGTTTTGAATGCTTGGATTAATTCTTTTGAAGCAGCAAGAACGGTAGGTAGTTGAAAAGCTTGCTGTCGAATTTAAAGAGGCAATAATCCACTCTTTAAACTCTTTTAAATGATGTGTTAAACCTCCTTTCTAACAACCCCCTTACTTTGTAACCGAAAATGACTTGGCCAGCCACTTTATTTAATTTGTAATAGCCTTGAATTTTAACGGCTATGACTTGAAAAGGCTCCTGCAATAAACACATTAAAATGAGCTTATTAAACACATGTAAACACTTATTAAACATTACACACATTAATTCTTAACTATCAAACTTTTGATACTCAAAACACGATTAAACATGCCCAAAATATACCAAATTCATCACCTAATATGTCTAACCAATGTACCCTCATTAAAACCACATTTTATATGTTCAAATATATCAACAAGGCATTACTCATTCAAGACTTCCATCCATATCAAATTCACCTATATAGAACTAATCTTTTGCTATTTAAGCTATCAAACTTTTAACCACAAACATACCAAGCATTAGGCTAACATACATACATAGCCTCAACCACAACCATATACACATTTAACAATCATTTCACTAGCAACTAAGATAACATCACCTTATAACAATATCAACAAAAGACTCCCTAGGTACATGCCATTACAAAATAAGAGGTCACTACACTTCACCTCGGGATTTGTTATTTGATGCTGAGCCAGCACTACGTCGAAAAGTACCTAGCCTGCGCATGGAAAACAAAATCGCACGCTGAGTAAAACTCAGTGGTATTTCTATAATTCGAATAATATAAACTTGATATAAGAAATTAAAATGCAATATGCAACAAATAAGCTATGTTCATGTGCTTCAATTCAATAGTATAATTTTTGCTCATTCATTATTCGCATCTACCAAGATTTTTAAATGTTCAAACATATATTAAAGGCATTTTATATATCATTTGCATATTACAACTCATGCAATGGCATGATTCATTTCTTTGTTCAATACTTGAATTCTTTTCAAGTTCCACATCTCATTTCATTATGTCATATCTCATTTCTCATAATTCAATCCATATTCACAATAATATACTCTTTTTTATATTTCATTTCTTCTCATTTTCAATTCCATATTTTCTCATCTCATTTCCATTTCTCAAACATATCATTTCAATATCGAACACATCAATTTTATCATTTATTTTCCATATTAACATGACTCAAACTCGAACGGATACACGGATCCAACCAACACACCAGTTTGGCACCTAGAGACTCCTCGGATAAATCTAAAGTAATAACTTCACCCAACACTATATAAATTGACACTTAGTGTCTCATCGATTAAACCGAAGCAAATTGGCATCCAGTGCCTTATCGACTCGCGGTCTAAGTAATCCCTAAACTCTTCCTGTCCTATGGCATGCCATATATATTCGACTTAGCCCGAGTAGTTAATAGGGTTTCATTTCACTTTTCAATACAACCTATGTCTCAATTTCACATATATACACATTATCACATATAATCAATTCAATATTCATATAGTCCACATATTTCATAATATACAATATTAATTTATTTCCAGTCCAATTTGGATTCAATTCAAACTTAAATACCAAGTACTCACCTCAAATGCTCACCATATGCAAAGAATTTAAATGTAAAACAATCTACTATTTAATTCGGATTATAGAAACACAAACCATGAATTTTGAGTTATTCGATGTGATTTTATGCTTCCCTTTTTTGCTCGAGGATTCCGGTACGACGTTAGCTATGGAATAAAACAGTTAAACCACATTAATATTACACATAAAATTTCACATAAAATTTCAATTTTCACACTATATTTTGCTTATTCATCAATTTAGCCCCTAAACCGAGACTAGTTTTTAACCTTCACATTTAACTTTCTATTTTTTTACTAATTTCACTCTAACTAAATTTAGCTTCCTCTTTTCTAATTCAACCCCTTAATTTTGATTTTTTTTACAATTTAGTCTCTATTACTCAAAATCAACAATTTATTCTACAATTAAGTCCTTTTTCATTTTTAACTTAAAAATCTATCAATTTAATCCCTAACACTTAAACTATTTAACAATGCCAAAATCTAAAATCTTGAACAATACTAAAAATTACAACATGGGTCAGGTAGCCCTAGGTACCAGGATTCTAAAACCGTAAAAATTACAATTATAGGGTCTAAATTGCACTAACCAATTTAGATTTGAACTTGAAACCCCCTTAGGCCATGCGCTTCTTCTCATTTTATTTCTTTCTTTTTTCTTTCTTTTCTTTTTTTAATTTGTATGCATCCACTATCATTCTTTTTTTTCCCTTTCTTTTATTATAAATATTATTATTAACTTTATATTATAACATATAATATATATACATGCATGTTACTTAGCCCATGGCCGGTCACCTATACACAAACAATAATTAAGTGGCACAATTGCTACTTTAGCCCCTTTAGTTTATTTCAATTTATAATTCAACTTTTAACCCTTACGCGATTGATAATTCAATTTATAATTCGTTTTATGGGAACGAAGTCCCGAATCCCACTTTTTGACACCCCTGACTATCGGGTCGTTAAAACTTTGGACTACCATTATTCACACACATACATTTTTCATTTTTTACAAAAAAAGAATACTTACCTTATACAATTTTAAAATAAAGAAGACCACAACACATGGAAGTAAGAAGGAACTCACCAGAAATTATAGTAAAGCTTATAAAGCAGGTCATTTGCCATTATCACTCGAACCTTTAGTAGCTTATTGAGCTAAAAATGAGGATAATTGAACATATAGATCATTGATCTATCAAATCTAAATATGCATACAAAAATCATCAACACTTAATCCAAAATCAGGAAGTTACCTTCCTAACACACTATTCTAACATTTATGCATGTAGAACTAAAAACACGTAAATAATTTTGAAGATAACGTAAGGTTCATCAATAATTACTAGTGAGCCGGTACAAACGTATAAGCTAGCTGAATACAGCAAACCCAACTTTAGAGAGGTTTTCTAGACTTACGTTTTCATAAAGTTCAAAGAAAATCAAGAAGAAAGAAGAAAATAAAGAAGACACAGAGGTTTTCAGAGAAGACATTGCTATCCTTATATACTTAAGCACGGAGACAAGGTTTAGTGGAAGAATTATGTAACAGCCTAATTTTGACCCTAATCGGACAGAGTGGTTTCGGGACCATGAATCTGAGTCAAAAAAATATTTTTACAATGTTTTTAATGTCTATTGCATGTTAAGCTATATGTGTGAAAATTTTGTGTGAAAATTTTGTGTGAAAATTTGATAGTTTGAAGGCTCAATTTGATAAAAAAGGGCTTAATCGCATAAAATAAAAATTTAGAGGTTACATTTTAAAAGTACAAAAATGAGGTTGTCTTTTAAAGTGGAAGGAGTTGAATAGTAATTAGTACATAAACTAGTTAGTGGGTGGCATATTACATTACTAACCTTAGTATATATGTTTTATAAATTAATAATAATAAGGTTAATTTGGTCAATTAACAAATTAAGGTTTATAATTAAAATAAAGTCAAAAATTTGTGTCATTCATCTTCTCCAAAGCTGAAACTAAGCTAGGAAGAACTCAACCATGGCCTTTAGGGTTTCAGCAATTGCTTGGTTTAATTGACGTATATTTTGGTCCCGGTTTTTGATGATTTTTATGTTTTTGTGATTGTTGTTTCGTGTACTATTTAGCCCATGTTTTAATTTTAGAATTTGATGGTGATTTTGAGTTTTAACATTGATGAATACTTGAGCTTTTTGTTAGTTGTTGATGAAATATGAAAGATAGGTGAAAGATTAATATGTTTTGTATTTGAATTTTTGGTGAAATTGAATATTTAGGGCTAAATTGTGAAATTTAAATTTATGGGGTCTAAAATGTGAAATAAATGAAATGTGTGGACTTGTATGAGAACCATGAATATTCGGCTCTTTTGTGGTATGGGCAAATTTTGTGTATTTTATGTTTTAGGCAATGAAAAACGAAAGTAATCGAGTAGCGACATATTCGAGGTAAGTCTAATAGCAATTAAATATCATTGCATTAGTATATATATGTTCTATAAGTAAAAATATAATAGTTTGAATTGTGTAAAAGTGTTAGCGAATGTACATATATATATATCAATATGTTTTGAATTTTTAAGTTAAAGTAAAATGTATGAATTGTATAAATATATATATTTAATGTAATATGTGTGTTGTGTTTTGTAAGTTGGAAGAAATTTTATGAATATCATATATGTTATTCAAGGTATGTATTGAATTGAAAGGCTGAAATTAATTATATAAATTATATGTATGCTAGCCAAAGTATGATTTGAGTTTTATAATTTGAAGCTAATAGTATAAGATATATATATATAGATAATAATCAAATGTATATATTGAGTTTGATGAGTTGAATTTAGTGGTATGAACTATTGTTAGGTTATTCGAATGTATGTTGGTTATGAATATTGGAATATAATTGGTTTTCAGGCTTAATGCCTAACAGGCTTGATGCTGGTGAATTATTTCAGACTTAGTGTCTAGCAGGCTTGATGCCGGTGAATTACTTCAGACTTTATGTCTAGCAGGCTTGATGCCGGTGAATTATTTCAGACTTATTGTCTAACAGGCTTCATGTTGGTGTACTTCAGTAAGCTTTAGACTTAACAGACTTCGTGTTGGTATGTCATTTAAAGATAAGTGCTTAGAAATTTTTAATGTGAATGCGATGTCAAAAGGGATTGTCAGGTATAATAATCAGGTATGTGTTATGTCTAAACTCATCTGATGATTAAGTAAGTACATTTGGTTGATTGTATTTAACAAAAAGATACTTATATGTGTATATATATATTTGATGAATATATGCGGCATTATGCTAATGACAGGTGCAAGATTGAAAGCTTATTTAATGTGAAATAGTTATGACTGAAATGTATTGAGATTAACGAATGTTTTGATAATGTTTATATGTTGTATTCGGCTTTAATTAAAATATCTAAGAAATTGTTTCATTCAATAAAATATATTATATTTTGCTCAAGACTTACTAAGCTAAGATAGCTTACATTGTATTGCCTTTTATTTGTTTTTGTTTTATAGATTTTTCTTTGAGATTGCTACGTACTCGGGGATCGTCAGCAAAGTTTATCACACTATCAACAATTTCTTTTGGTATTTCACTAAGTTTTTTTTGAGTATATGGCATGTATAGTTTAGTTGAAAGGTTGATTTTGGTTTAAGTACTTATTAATGTAATCAAAAGTCATGTGAAAAATGGCTTACTTGTTTGATCTATTTTGGTATCTATGCATATGGTTTTAATAGTCATTAAAATAGAGTTTATAATTATACATATTAAAGTTAGTTTTAATAACTTATCTTTAGCCGCTTTATATGTTACATAATATGAGTTGTATGTATAGTCTTGATAATTAATTTAGTTGGGTGAACACAACTTTAGAAGTATAAGTTAACTTGATTCGGTTTTAGTGATTATATTTATTTTGATAAGTATGTGATTTGATGAATGTTAATATAGTATAAATATGTTATAAATAATGTGATAAAATGATTGAATAAGAACTACTTAGCTTGTTCATGGTAAATAAATATTGTTATTTGAGAAATGGCTCATTAATAGTTTATATGCATAAGATTATGATAGATAAATAAACATGTTTTGGTTTACATATAATGTTGTATGATTGCCTTTTAAACGAACCTAAAGTTAGTAAATAATATACAAAATAAATTTGGGTTTGTTTAATTAATTTGAAGGTGCAAGGTTTTTATTTTCATGAGTTGATTAAGAATATGTTTGTGCTAATTAAATATTTGGACATAATGAATATACATATGGAACGTATTAAATTATGTTTAATTCGAATATGCAAGTAGTTGAGAGTTGATTTGTGATTTGTTATATTGTTGAATAACTATTTGGTGTTAATGGATATAAGGATATATATATTTGGTTAATGTTTGGATTTGTTAAGAAATGGTTTTGTATGGTAAGTAATAGAAAAGATATCTATGTTCATATCATAATATTGCATATTCGAATAAAATTTGAATTCAACTCATGTCCTTTGAATTTTCAATGTCTGTATTTTATCATGCTATGTTCGTAATGCCTTATAACCCTAATCCGATGACGGATATGGGTTAGGGGTGTTACAAATTAGATAATTCCACTAACACTTTTGATTCTCGTAATTAAGTGCACTTATCATAATTTAAGTCTTTTCATCTACAATAGCTTAGTTTTATTCTAACTAAATCCCAACTTAACTCACTAAATCACCTTACTAAAACAATAAACAAAACTAATTAACTATGAACTTAGCTAGTTAGCCAAAGCAACTGGGGTGGTGTATGCTTAACAGAAGAGTTCCTAAACCACAGATCTCGAAAAAACTAAGAGTTCAAGAATTGGTGTAACACTCACAACTCTATGCTTATCCAAAACAAACACTTGCTTACTCTTACCTACCCTTATATTACCAACTATCTGTCAAACAATAATTAGATACAGAGACTGTAACATCCAATCTTGGCGGGTCCTTTGTTCTGGTGAGCAGTATGAGGATAATCTGTGAAACGCAATCTGATCTGCCCAATTGATGCTTTCGGTGCATAAGCCGGGTGCGAGGTTGAAGTTAGAGTATTATGTAAGGATTGTTCTATGAATGTGTTAAGTTGTAAAGAAGGAAGGATTGGTATAAGTATTAAGGATTTTTGGGTGAATTGGGTTATCGCTAAAGGCACTGTACGCCAAGTTTATTGAGTTATTATGCTAGTTACGTTCTAACAAGGTAGTTAAGAAGGGACGAAGGGATGAACCAGAATTTTAAAAAAATTGGATTTCCATTTACAATTGTAAACCACTTATAAAGACAGTCTTGAAAGTTTGAGACACATATAAAGTTTTAATATGGGATTAGGTTATTTATATAGATATCCAGGTTAGAAAAAAGGAGAGTTTTTCTTCTTCCTTCCTCAAGAAGTATTGTTACCTGAATCTTAAAGAATTTAAAATATTTCATTTTCCTTCAATGGGAATTGTAGATTTAGATCTTTACCACTAATTTCCCCATTTCAAGGTAAGATTTATGACTTTGCATGTTTTTTGTGAAGGTAAGTATGTTAGATTTGGTAGATCAGTAAGATAAAGATATATGGTCTTGCTTGGGGATTTCCAATGTTAAAAATGATGGGAAAAAGGGTATATGAATAGATCTTGATAGTTTTCCATGTTCTGTAGCAATAGTTACTGTTGATTTCATGGTGGAAGTCTAGATTTGAAGTCTGAACTGTAGTAGGTGACAATCAGGTGAGTCTCTAAGCTCACTCTTTTATGAATACTGTTCATATGAAATATTTTTGTAGAAACTGATTGAATAATGAAACCAAAGTTAGAAAAGTATAGTGTGATGGTTATGTAACTATATGAGTGGTTTTTGAAAATAGAACACGTGTTATGTATGGAACCTAAGAAATTAGGTTCAGTCATATATATGTGTCTCGGATGTATGATATAGGGTATGATCAGTTAAAAGATGAATGTGGTTTATGTATGAATGGTCTGTGAAGTGAGTCTTTGTCTGTCTCCACGATTGTCTAAGGGGGGTACATCGGGACTTTAAACATGAATTCTAAAAAGGAAAAGTCCATGGCCATGACACCCTATAAGGAAGAACTAAAATAAGGCTATTATCCAATGGGGTTCCCCAAGTGTCCCAAGACGATGATGGGCAAACCTTACGTAACGTGAGTCCAAGCGAATCTATATCATAAACACGCCGAGAAAGAAAAGCCTTTATGGCGAAATATGAAGAAAAGCCTTTGTGGTGAAATATAAAAGGAAGGCTATTGTGGAAATATCCATATAGAACGCCTTCATGGAGCACTCTTAATAATTTCCCTCATGGTGAACTATGAATAAATAGCCTATATGGCAAATTCTGACATGATAATCTTTCTGACAAAAACCTAAAAGAACGACTTACATGGCAAAGTCTAAGAGTAGTGCCCTTGTGGTATATCCTAGTAAGACTGACAATAGCATACCTAAAGGAATGGTCCATGTGGCGGATTCTATATTAAACTATTTTGGTGCGACCAGTATGGCTTGTTAGTGTGATTAGAAATATCATAAAGGCATAGTGCCTTCATGGGCTACAGTAAAGTGTTATGCAAGACCATGATTTGACTGTGAATAATGAAGTGATGAGATGCCGAAGAGGTGATGGTTAAACATAAAAGAAGTGTATTCTGAATAAGGATTTTTCTCATTTTATATCTGAAGGAAGGTGTGGCGACCATTTTTTGAAAAAAAAAATTAGTAGTCGTCGACTTAAAAGACAAAAATGGAACGAAAATTGGAGTCACCACCGACCCTTTATTAAGGTGTGATCGGCTCACCTTGAAAATGATTTTGGTATGCGAAATTTGAGAAAACAGGTTCGGGAGTCGGTTACGCACGAGGAAGGGTTAGCACCCTCGTAACGCCCAAAATTGGTACCAAATTGATTAATTAAGGTCCTAATTTTGAATATCGAAAATTCGTGAAGAATTTTAAAAATTATGATCCTCCCTTTTATTAATGTTAATTTTATAAAAGATGCTTGGATAAATCAAGATGAATGCTAAAGACCTTCTCGTCTCAGAGTAATAAGATGTCACGCCCAATACATTAGGACACGACATTTTTAGTCCTCGAGAATGAGCTTGTCTTTTGATTTTCAAAACTCTTGCAGTGGAGTTAAAAAGGGATATTCAGTAGCTTTAAGTCAGATGAAAAATTGAAACCCAATACGTTAGGGCACAATTTCTCTAAATTCTTAGCATTGAATATAGCCCTTATTATTTAAATCTTCATTTCAAGAAAACGACACGTCACATCCAATACATTAGGACACGACGTATCGAATTCCCGAAAGTGAGTTTTTGGTTTATGCGTTTTGATTGTAGAAAATTTTCGATTATTTAGATTCAACGAGGAAAATTGGAACCCAATACGTTAGGGCTCCATTCTCTCGAAGATTCCAAATTTCGGGTATTGCATTATTTTGAAATCTTTTTGAGTAAAAATGCTTTTGATATTTAAATGATATGAAACATAACCTCTTAAGCGAATAAAATGCGATAGAATGATAATGTACAACGCGAAATGGTGATTAAGAAATTAAAATGTACACCAATGGATAATAAGTAATTAATAAACAAATACAAACAAGCATAACAATAATAATTTCATACATTATGTAAATATCAACATTAGCTAATAAGAAGAAACTAATTAAAAATCAAGCGATTTACAAAACATAAATAAAACATACAAATTTGAAAATAATTTAAGAAATAAATAGGATGAGAGAATGGAATGATCATTAATAAACCGTATCTAAAATAAATTTAAAGCAAATAATACATATATGAGAGTTTTATTTTTATAAAGAACATGATTTAAAAAACATAGTAAAGTGCAAGAAAAAATCTTATAAATAAAATGAAAACATTAAAATATATACAAATTATAATTAAAACAATAAAATGAATATAAGATAACCTTAAATAATAATACATAGTAACTTTGAAATAATAATAAACCATTATTTTAAAGCCATAATACATAATAGATTAAAACTAAATGTATAATAACTCTAAAATGGTTATTTATAGTACCGATAGAATATAACGAAATGGGATACTAATATATGATAATATAAAACTTAAAATATTAATACATAAAAATGATGTATACATATATAAATAGGTAGATTAGTATAAATAATATCATCAACAATCATAATGACAGTAACATTAAAAATAATAATAATAATAATGATAATAAAAATATTAAACTAATTAAAGAGAAACCAATAACACAAAAAGAGGATTAAATTGCAACTAAAACGAAATTAATCAAGGAATAACATAAATAAACAAAATAAGGGTCAACGTACAATGCGCGAATAACATGGAGGGTTAATCCGGAAATATTCCCAGCCCTCCAAAACGCTAGGTTGCGGCATGGAATAAATAAAACGGGAAACAAATTACAGGGCAAACTTAAAAAGAAAAACAAAATTGATCCGAACACGCCACAAAAGAGAGAGGGCAATTTGCGCAAATCACCCAACAGAGGCCAAAACGCGCGAATCCTTCCCCTGGTCGGGTCACTGCGCGGATCATGGCCACTAAACGGCGTCGTTTTGACTCTAGGAACCCTAGCTCAAAACGGCGTCGTATTATGACGTTATTTAAACGGAATTTTACCTAAAAAAAACAATTGCAGCCCCTAAATAAAAAAATTGCTTCTACCTCTATTGGGGTTTCGGCCACTCGTTCCCCTGCCCGAATCCGCCGCTCCTTCGCCATGGGTCCGCCACGAACGGCGATTTGAGCCGAAGAGAATACGACAGATTCCCGGTAGGTCCCCTTTCTTTCACCTTTTATTCTTTACTCAGTTTATGAAAACAAATTAAAAGAAAAAAGAAAAATAATAAAAAAGAGAAAAGGGAAAATCGGAATCGGAAACCACCTCAAAAGTATGCTATATTTGCTGTTTTTGAAATTTTTGTATCTTTGTATTGTTTTTGTGTTTTTTTGTTCTGATACAGTAGAGTGGGGGTCCCTCTTTTCGTTCGGTTTACAATCCATTTTATAACTAAAATACAAAATCATAAAAGGAGAAAAATACAAAAATCTCATTCTTTTTCGCTATTTTGTCTTCTTCCTTTTTTGCTGCCTTGGCTTGTTGTTTGTTGTAGGTACTAGAGTACGGAGGTGGTGGCGTGGCGCGCGTAGAGAGGAAGGTCAAAGGCGGCGCGTTGCGAGGCTGCTGCGGCGACTTAGTTTCCAGAAACCCTAGGGTTTCTGTTTGTGATTTTGTTTTGGGCTTAGATGATTAGGGCCAAAGTTAGGTGTTAGGTTAATTGGGTTGGGGATATTGGGCTAGGCTAGTGTTTAGGTTAAAAACGATTTGGGCCATGTTGGGCCTATGTATTTGGACTGTGGATATTTAATTATTTTTTCTTGCTTTTTTTCTGCATATTCTGAATGGGCCCCGGGAAAATTGGGCTATTACAGAAGGGACTTGTTATCTATATATATGATTAAACATGAATTGTGGTGAAATTATGGCTTAAAGTTACGTATACAAGAGTAACAATGTTTTGGTCGTATTGACCATTGTAAGGGAAATGTGTATAGACTTATGAAATATCAGATTGAAAGAGGTAAGTGGCATATCAAAGATGTTGATGGGTAAATAATAAGTTCAGAGTAAGGCGTGATATCCATAAATAATGAAGAATGAAATTCTACAAAAGCATTCGCCAGAAACAAGTTGAAAGACCAGAATAATAAGAACGTTTTAACGATTCTTCAGTAAAAATGTGCAAGCATTGTGCAGGTAAAGGACATTTTTCTCACTAAGTTCTTATAAACTTACCTATATATGTGATATGTTACAGGTAAATTGATGTGAGTCTACGCCAAGAGGGACAATGCCAGGACTACACCCAAGGAGTGGCGTATTGGTTTATTATGCAGACAGAGTGAGTTGGGCGGAGTGTTCAAAGCCTAAGCCAGTGCGTAGAAATCCGTACTCTGGGTCATCTATGATAGATTAGGGTTTCAAGCTAGACATTTTTGTAATTTACCATGCTTTGTACTTGTATTCACTCGTTGTATATACAATGTATTTTAGCTCGATGTTTTGTAATTAAGAAGTCAGCCATTTATTGAGTTTTTTATAAGTAGGTTAAGTCCTCATCTGTATAGTTTGTAATACTCAAGATCTGGATTCAACAAATCGAATCGGGTTGAGGGTGTCACAGAGATTTCATTGGGCAGGTAGTTACAACATAATCTTATTTAAGTATGAAAATATCATAAAAATAAAAAAAACATAAAATACTACTTCAACTATGAAATCATAAATAAACACTAAAATAACTTGATTTAACTATTAAACAAACTTTATTCAAAAAATATTAAATAAGCTAAAATTATGTGGAAAGAGGTGTAAATAATAGTATAATTCATGGAAGATCAATTTTCTCGATTTAATTACACGACATTTCATTAATTATTTTCATATTAAGTATGAATATCATTCTATTCGTGATTTCACTAACTTGATTTATGGAATTGGATTCCAAAACCACTTTTTTTGATACCGATCAAAATTGGGTTGTTATATAAAGGAAGCCAAGATGTAGTGGTCAAGTACTTTTGGAGCCAACGACTTATTAGAATAATTTTGGACAAATTTATCTATTTTGGTTCCTTTCATTTCTTATAACATTTTTACTCTGAAAGCTCTAAGTTGTTTTTCCACGTAAGCATTATTGTTACCTTGGGTATTTTGGGATACAACCGGGAGGTTACCATCATTCTTGGGTAGGTTACCAAGTTTGTTGTGCTCTTGATCTCCGCAGATAGTGGATTGAGCCTCGTACTCTTAACTAATTGGGTCTTCCCGTCTAGGGCCTTTTCATGTTGCCTATAGCTTAACAATTAATTGTTCATTTTGATCAATCTTTTGATTAAGGAGATGTTGCCGCTCCTATTGCTTCTGGAAGAGATGTTCTTGCTAAGAAAACTACTTTTCCAAACATCGTAGCTTTTCCTGGATCTCTATATCATGGGGTTGGGACCTTGAAACTTGTTGGTGAGGTCCTTGATTTAATGGGGTGGAAGTCACAGCTAGTGGGGGTGTTACTACGAGGCATACACCATATGGCCAAGAAAAGATGTATTAGATTATGGTTGTGACTCGGTGGTGGCTGGAGGGAAAAAAATAGTAGGTGCAGTCAAAATAGCTGGATCAGAACTCAATGGTACATTCAAGGCCTTCACGAGTTGTTCTAAAGATGGTAGGAGGGTGGATGCATAGTGCAGAGTGTTGGAAAATCAAGTTTGGAAAACGCAGCGAAAAATAAATTTAGGGAAAAACCAAAGTTTAAAAAAATTCCAAAACAAGAACTTGGTTTTGATATCTAAAGTAACACTTAATCAAAATTGTACCTTTTTTATTCGTCTAGGATGAACGCTTCGACCAAGTAGTCTTCTCCTTTATCCTGAAGGTCACGTCTGTTGAGTGTGGGCTCGCTTTGAATTAGAAATTTTTCACAAAAATTACCATTGGGGTAATTTTGCAATTTCTCTAAACTTTTGGGATAAGTTGTAAATAAAAAATATCTTTAGAAATTTTCTGAAATAATTTTTTCAGAGAATTTTCTATTTACAACTTTCTCTTGAATTCAAGTGAGTGAAATAATAACCTAAGGCTCTCTTTATATAGGGAGAGTTTAGAGAGTTCAATTATGATTAAACTTAACCACTTTAATATTAAATTAATATAACAATATAAATATTATATTAAATTTCATATTAAATCTTATTAAATTAGTAGAATATTTATCTACAATATAAACATTAAATTAAATTTAATATTAAGATAATCACTTTAATATTAAATTAATAAAATACTATTAAGATAAGTAATAAATTAAATTGAATATTAAATCTATTAAAATAATATTGTTTTTGGAATAGTTAATCTGAACTCAAATTCTCTAGTAGAGTTCTAGTAGAAGTGTAACTCTTCCACTACTCAACCATTGAACACATATTGCCGTTGACCATTTGTTGGACATCGAAATGTCATCATCGCAGCCGCCATCACCCCGAGCTGGTTCGGTTATTGTCGGTTCGGTCCGGGCCAATGATGGCCCCACCAATTCGATCCAACCATCGGTTGGACTGTTGGCCCAGTTTCACATACCAAGCCCGATTTGACAGTTTTTAGGTCTTGGTCTTGGTTTTGGGGTCCCAAACCCAATTTACGATCTTAGGTCCAGTTTTCAAGTTCAATTACCCATTAGGCCAATTGTTCGACTTGAAAATTAATTTCCAAAAATAACATTAATTTTAATTAATTTGATTAATTTAATTTTACTTTATCAAAATTAATTTTTCCAAAAATCACTTAGATTTTCCAAATTAATTTTTCTAGAAAATTCTTTAATCAAATTCTCTAGTTGAACAATTCTTACGACTGTCCAATTTAATTCCATATCAAATAAATCAACTCAATTAAATTATTTTCAGAGTCGTAGAATTTCCTTCTAATTCAAAAGCAGTCTGATCAAACTTTTGTTGAGCTAGCGGAGAGACCAATCAGACATATACAATTAGGCTCTAATAATTGTAATTATGTCCAGAAGCATCGTTCTGATAATTCACGATTACTTAATCATGGAGTCAGTCCACAAAAAGTACCATGATTGGAAACTCCTTACTGTATACTATTTACGAAAACAATTCATCCAACTGTTTTGTCCAATGACCTCGTCATGTTTGTGTTACCCTCATATGATATCATTGATTTCTTTGAGTTAAATCCGTTCACTCAATAAAATCCTATTTTATATCATTATCATCATTCTGTCTTGTAAAACCCTATACCCGGCCTGGTCTCCAGGCCCAAATACGGAATGCAACACCACCGCCTCGTCTCATTTACATTAAACAGGAAGCTTAGATTCAAGTAAATCGATTATCATTTGTTTAGTCGAACAAATTTTGATACGTTCAAATGGTTCATTAACGTTATTACATGCAATCATTTGTTAATCGGTCATATACACGTCCAAAATCATGCATAAGGGCTAATTAGCAAAGTTTCGCAAAAATGTTTGTAGGTATCGATAATTTCCTAAAATGGTATCGATACCACGTAGAAAAACAATACCAAATAAGCATTCTATTTCTCAATTCAAAAACTCATTCTGTTGAAAATTACTGGTACCTCCGAACCAAGTATCCATATTTTTTTCCAAAGTATCGATACTCTAGAAAGGGTATCGATACCAAATATCTATTTTGTTTCCTGTACGTTTTAGTTCTCAAAGGTATCAATTTTTATGGCCCAATATCGATACCTTTGCTTCTAGAGCTAAATTTATAGCGTATGAGTGCAATTATCTCATCTCCAATAGTTCCTAATCAACATGCATCAAGTACTAAGTTCAATAATCATTCATACAGCTTAATCAATAGCATAAAACACCAAAACCAAGTCCGAACAACTGTCATCATGCTAACATCAATGACTAAGTATTCTAACGGTTTAATAACATGAAGTTCGCATAAGCAAGCTCAAATGTCCAAAAATCAACAACTCAAATAGATTCTACCACATTGTTTATCTCCCCAAAACAGATAAGAATAATAAAACACCTACGAAGAATCACCAGACTTCCTTGGATCACTCCCTTGTAAACCACATTGCCCACACCGTGACGTCAATAATCTACAAATGTTGAAATAAGGGAATGAGCTTTTACAAGCTCAGTGGATGCAAGAATGACCACAACATAAACACATCATCAGACATTTATTCACAAGTAGTACATTCTTAGGTCTAGCATCACATAGTACTAAATCATGCATAGCGTAAAAGTCATTCTCATAGCACATATACATAATCATTCAAGCGTAGAACATATTTCACACAATTATATAGCATAAGATAAGATGAGATATGATGACACTTGGATTATGAAACAAATGGTGAGCTCTATCATCAAACATTGGATACACGAACCTCCTTACACCATATAGACTTGTAGAGTCAAACATGTCTCAAAACTGAAGCGTATAGCTAACACTCCCCGTTGAATAGAGCTTAGCTTGCTTTCCCTTATCCCTCCAAACATGTCCCAGGGCCACAACGCCTAAAAATTTCTATACATATAAGTGAGTACTCACAATCCTATGGCATGTCAACTATATCCAATGGTTTCAAGATCACAAGGCCAAAATATCCGAGAAACAACTCATATTATTTACCGATTATCCATGCACAATTACTACATTTTAGCATCTTTTACAAAACACTAGTATATTCGTATAACATATATATTGTACATTTATTACATGTATATAATTACGCTTTACACAATAAGCACCATATCCACATATCACATATCACGCATATTATACAACCACATAATCATAAGACAATTATAGTTTAAGAAAACTTACACTCGAAATTTAGAGTAAGGGTTTAGGCTACGTCTAAATTCTCAATTATCACATGACTCATGTTTACGAGTAGCAATTCCATACACTCACCACTTTATGCTTTCGTTAAAAACCGAAAGCTCAACTAATGTTCTGAATCTGAAGCTTAACACATATAATCACACAAAAACCACAAGTCAAATATCAGCCAAATATTCACTCTAACTAACTAACAAAAGCTTTAAGCTAAGTCCCTATGTAACTTAAACTATTATCATAACAAACTTTATAAACTGATATCTCGACCTATACAAATATTTTTGCTTAAATTTTTTTTCTATTCATCTAATTATTTGTCTACGCCTAATTCGCAACCTTCAAACTAGGCAAATCTACTCAATTCATGGTATCGACATTTTTTGACATCTTTTAGGCAATTTTTGTAAAATTCAGTAAAACATGAGAAATCATTAACGAAACTTTAAGATAAGTTTGAAAACCTTCTAATCATACTAAAACGAGTTGAAAAACACTTTTAAACCAAGTTTTTTATGAAAACCTTGAAATCCACCATTAATGGCTCTATTTTTGGCTTTTATTTAAAATATGCGATTCGAGGGCTAATAATTCAGGTTTGGAGTCTAAATAACATTAAAAACTTATGAATACATGAATAATTACCTTTGGTAGAAGAATGAATGAGTTTTGATGAAATTCTGGAAACCCCACGTTTGAAGATGATGATGAAATCTATGGAGTTTTGAATGTTTTTTCTTGAAGGTTTATGATGGCAATTGACTTAGGAATGATAGAAAATCAATGTACTGTGATTTGGGACTTAAAAATCAATGGAGAAAGCAAGGGAAAAGCAAGGGGCGGCACAAGTTTGAAGGAAAGAAGAAACAGACGTGAAAAACATGTTGAAAGGGATGAAATAGGTTCAATTTTACAAAATGGTAAAATTGCAACATAAATGCCTACTATTTTGACTTTGTTACAAATCAGTTCTTTTTCAAAATTAAGGGTTTCTAGAACATTTTTTCAGAAATTGATTTGACAGTTCAGATGCCCTAATCAAAAATACTATCGAGTACTAACCTTACAAAATTTCGAACTCATATAGACCAAAATTCCCAAAATACCCCTAAAACTCCTAGGCTCTATTTGGGGTGTTACATATCTTCTTAATGATTAATATGATCACTGTCAACAAATGACTGTGATAAATTACTTGTTTGAAAACAAGCAACCCGTGGACACATTCTATATTTATCAATCCACACAATGCCAATGAGAAGATATCGTTAACTCTTTAATTGAGCTATGAATTCCACCGTTGCTAGTAAAGTCATGCCATACACAAGTCATGTACCCAACATACTGACTATTAACTCGATCATCTTTATAGTATAAGACTCCACTTATATCAAAGCACATGAGTTACATACACATGGTCAGTGACTAATTCGGGATTTATGTAAATGAATGTCACAAGTGAATTAATTCACAAACGGATTCAGAATTAATTCATCTTGGGTCCAGTCCAATGTATCATTCTTTCAATGAATATATCTATGTTTCTACTTGTGGAGTTAATTGCTCCGATAGCCAGAACTAGCCATCTCCCCAATTGGAATTGTAAACGACATAATAATCCTTCTTAGTATTTGAATCAAATGCTCACTTTGATTCTTTTACAGAATTACAGACTCGTTTAGATTATTTACTGAAGTAAGTTGGCTTTCTTACAATGTAAATGTTGTTACAATGCCACTTATCATCAGTTTAAACTTACACAATCAATGAGCTAATATTTGTTTGTCATAATTTCACTATGCATACAAAATATGAAAGACAGAAATACAAAAGACATAATAGTGAAATGTGAAATTAACTTTATTTATTCATCGTTCAAATAAATAAATAAAAATAATTACATGTTTACTACAATATGGGCACATTTCCCAACACAAAGAAAGTCTTGCTAATTGGGAAGAAGAAGGATTATGGGTGGAGTTTAAACCAGAATAAGATCCTGAGTTGGTTGGGATGGAAGCATCATGGGAAGGAAGAGTTGAGTGGGTAGGCAAGGTTAGCTAGGTCAATGGGGATGTTGCTCTAAGACTGTGGTGCCATGTTCTTCACATTCCATACATCAATTGTTGATCTAATGATACAACAAAACAAGAGTATGGAGGAGGATATGGTGGAATCGGAGGAGGCCAATTCACCTAACCAATACGAAAAGCCAAAAATTACAAAGAAGAGGCAGAGAGAGTTTGAAGGTTAATTGTTAAGATTAAGTTGGTAGAGTGTAAGCTAGTATGTTTGAGATCCGATCCATTCTTCATCATTTTTAGGGGTATTTATAGGCAGGGTCTCGTGTAGGATGGTGTTAACGTGTTGGATTTGCCATCAAGTCATCATTGCAAGATCCATAGGGCGGATGTCTTCGATGGGATGAGGATGTTTGTAACGAGACAGATCCTGTCATTCATTCTGATTTGGTGGCATGAAACAATTGAACCCACGGGAGGTTTGGTAACCAAAAAGATCACGTTCTTAACAAAAAGTAGAGTTTCTAAAAGAACAGATTGTTAACTTCCTTGAATGGTTACATTCTGCTTGTCCGATCTGCCACATGTCCCCATTCATGGGGAAGTATAACAATTATAATTAATAAAATTATTATTATTTGTTTGCTTATTTTGTTTATTTATAATATAATTATTAATACTAATATTTGATTGTTTTATATTTAAAAAACAATATATACATATATTTATTGTTTGTTTGTTAATTATTCATGTTGTTTGATGTTCACGAATATATTTATTTAACTTAATCGAATGGATTTTAACATACATAATTTCAAATATATAAACCTAAACATCAATTTAAATTTCCTAAAAAATACGAATTGAATACAAACAAATATAAATAAAAATCTATTCATTTATATCTCTACTTCCAATCTCCTCTTAAAACCCTTGGAACCATATCTTATGGCTCTCCACATCGCGGTATAAGCAGTGACCAACCTCTATCCCACCAATTGTACCAACAATCTCATTTCTAGTTAATGCAATTATTTGTGTGTAACATTAAAATTAGTGTCTCAATATATTTAAATCAGTAATTGAAGATCTGATTGATGTTTGGTTAGATTCATTTAACATTCTTTAAAAGAAAAAAGAAACATAGGCATTAGGTACAGCTTGAGACACGAAGTTGAATGATTTTTATCTCTCATGATGACCGAGTTGTACGGCACCAAATAATTAATAACGGGAAATACTTGAACATTAATCAAGGGTTCCGGTTTGTAGGACAACTGTTTAAATGCAATTTTCTTTTTTACTTTTGATTAATTAATTTAAAATTAATAGACTGAAGATAATATATTGAAATCAAATATGTATATTTTTTCCAACTCTTTCTCCTTCAAAATTGAAAAAAATCATCTTGATTGAAAAAACAGTAAAAAGAATTTCAATCAAATCTTTGGGAGGACAAAGCCCTTTCTTTTAAAAGAAAAATTGTTTTGAATGTATGATGATTACTTAAGCAGTCTAAGTTTGATTAACGTGGACTTGATCATGTCACATAAGTTAATACCAAATTAATTAATAATACATGACAAAGTCAAAGAAAAATATTATTCGTACAAAATAAAATAAAATAAAAGGATCTAAGTACAATAATCAAATACCCAAAAAACAAAAAAGTAAGAGTGGATTTATTTAATGTTGAAGTTGAGTTGGAAAGAATGGGAAGATGATGGAAGATTGATTCTCAACACATGCTGCAATCTACGATAAAGCTACGCAGAGCTGCAAAGGCAATCATCTTCCCCAAGTGTCATGGATTCCAAATCTTTAAGCATCTTTTATTTTTCTATATATTATTATTAATTTTTGTTCTTAAACTAATCCAAGTAAAACCATGATTTCAGAGTAATGTTTTATTTTGTTGACTTTTTTATAATAAAAAAAATTATAATTTTCTTTGCCTCCAAAGTAGCTTCAACTTTACCTTTCCTCTAAAAAATTGCCCATTTTCCACCTTATAAAGCAGCACACACCCAATTAAAATTTTTAGCTAAAGTTTTCAAAATCAAGAAGAGAAACAATAGTCTTCATAATTTTTAATGAATTTTATATACATGGTTTATTTATGTTATGTTCCAGGTTATATTTGAATAATAATTTAATGTGGAAGTTGATAACTGAGTTAAGAAAAGAATTTAATTGATAAGATATTGATATTTTTGAGAATTCAATTAAAATGTTTTAAAATTTAAAGAATTGTTTGGCGACATCAAGTTTGAAAATGTATAGTTATTGTGAAAATATAAGTATAAATTTCTTGAAGGAGTAATGCTATGAATTGGATATAGACTGAAAAGCAATTTATTATCAACATTAATAGTAGATTAAACTGGAAATTATTGGTATGAATTGGATATAGACTGAAAAGCAAGGTACCAAACAAGGAGTATTAAATGAAAGACATAATAGAGAGCAGATGTATATATGGCCTAGTTCAATTATTTAATGCGAGTATGAGCATGCAGGTAAGGAAATGGCCCCTTGTTATTGCACTGAAACCTGAGGGCATTGTCTGGTTTAGTTTTGTTGGTATCCAAAGAATTGGCATCTTATATTTAGGGACACTGAAACCCAAAAATCACAGACCAAAATATTAAAAAGTTGGATCCCATTGCACATAATATCATCTCTACTGCACACAACAATTTGTTTGTTTCTTTCACTTTCATGGAACTTTCATTTTTGTTTTCTTGGGGGGTTTTTTGGTGTGCTCTGCCCTCCCTTTGCCTATTTGTTTTGCCTTTCACATTTAGAGAGAAAATAATTAGAAAAAGAGGTGAGGCTGACAAGTTGTTTGGTGGATACTGTCAGGTTCTGAAAAGCAAACGTGCCCTAGCGGTAATTATATGAAATACACGAGGAAAAAGTTACCCAAAACGATAAAAAATTTAAAAACAAAACAAAGCAAGATAAAAAGTAAATATAAAGTAAGACAAGATTGTTAGGGACTTAGCTCAGTTCCCATAAAGTCAATAAAGTACTCTTCTCTAAAAGTTTGGCCCTTCCCCAGAGACAAATATACCTATTTTCAGGCCTTAATTTAACAGTTCCATTACCACCAATTCCTTGACCTTTTTAACAATTTAACCCCCCATGATTTCATCACAACAATTAAAAATCTTATCCCTTTTCAAGTTTTTCACTTTACCCTCTACTTTAAGAGCAACTGCCAACTTGTTTGTAATGCCTGTCTATATACAATTTAGGGAAAGAGAGGGAGAAAAGGGACCATGTTTAGGTTGTTCAAAGATGCAGATATTTGGAGGTTGGTCCACACGAAATCCAAAACCATGAGAGTTTTGAATGCTGCTGCGACTACTGCCTGTTTTACAGGCAATATAAAAAAAGTTCCCCGTACCACCCTAAAATCTATGGCTTCACAATCAAACACATCTCCACCGCCATGGCAGACAATACGGCTCTACACCTTACTGCACTTCTGAAATATGCAGTCGCTTCCTTATGGCTTTACCCTCACAAGGACCTACTTATCATTCATTCTTTTACTTTACATTCCTGTACAAAAATATGGCCCATCTCTTCTCGGATTCACTGCCCCATCTTAATGTATGGATCACTCACTTTTGATCCAGTTTTCAATTCAGTCCATCAGGGCGAACTATTATAATACTTACTATTACCGATTCATAACCCGAATAAATCCGGGTCAGATTTTACATGGTTCGCACACTGAGCTCTAGGAGGTGGAATAGAATAACCCGGTTGAAGCGTTATGATCATACGCCTGTAATGCATTGTATGTCCCATAATAGGTCCCATTCTTCTACCCTTTCCGGAAAGTCGATGACTATTCATAGCTATTACCTTGACACCAAAGAAGAGTTCGACCCAATGCTTTATTTCTGTCCTAGTTGATCCTGTATCAAGCTTGTATGACACTAAGTGTTCACAGGTGGGGAACTTACACCTTCCCATGAGATCGCACATGAGACCGTGCAATGTGGGTTCATACGTCATTACATAGGCGAACCCCTATTGTATAAACATGTGTTAAGTCTAGAATAAAATACGTGTTAGCATGCATGAAATCTACTTAAGATATCACATCAATGAACAGTAATCAAACTCGTTCTTGACATTTTTGAGCCCTAGCGAAACTATAAATTGGACCTCTTTTTTAAAAAAGTATAAAATGTAATACAATAAAATTTGAAAAAAAATTGATGCCCTAGGAGATGAAGCATTTATGGTGAAAAATTGAAAACTCTAGATATTTAATGAATTTATTTTAGTTTGAAAATTTTTTCCCATATTAAAATTTGAAAAAATATTTTTTTTGGGCCCTAGGCGGCTGCACTCTCAAACAACTCCCAAAATTGCAGCCACCCAGAATCGGACCTCACAATAATCATATCATAAAAATATACTTTCTTACTCTTTAAAGAAGATAAAGAAAAACACTCAACAACTTATTCGTAACTATGAAACTCCTTGTTAGTCCACACAATTTTACCCACATCTTCATTCCTGTAAAAAGTAAAGAAATTTTTATGGGTTTAAAGCTTTGATTGGAAAGAGAGTTAAAAGAAAGTCCCCACTGCATGCACTATATATGTATAAATTTTAATAAATGTAAATTCATTTACTGTTGGATCAATGAGTAGTCAAAAACATATACTTATGCTATTTATTATGACTACAGTATTATATATAATTTTTTTTCCTTTTAAAGTTTCCTTGTCGCTATGCACTCGTCTTTACCCTGAGAAATGTATGCCGATCATGAATGATATTGCCAAACAAATTTAAAAATCTCAAGACAAAATCTTAAGAAGGGTGGTCAATATGGTGGTCGTCAGGTCAATTTATGTCTCGAGAAGTCCATGGATTTGACCCCACTCTGTGTTTCATTTTTTATGAATGAAAACCTTGCAATTGTACATCATAATAGCTTCTTGCCTTGTATATCTTATGATACTAAACTTTGTTAACCTCTGCATTAAAGATTCAATTGGCTATTATTGCTGTTTTGGCAAAGTGTCGGGAATAGAAGCTGAAGGCATGCAGCTATTACTTACAGAAAGCTGCCTGGTTTTCTTCCTTGTGAGGAAAACATTGTTGTAAATGGTGGTGTCGATGAGAGGTGTGAAGAGACTTCACCCACTAATAATTGAGGCCAACAAGTCAAATATGTTAGTCCTTTCATTTGATATATATTCATCATCATATACAAAAAGATTAATTCTATAATGCAAAAAGGATATTATACAAATATTAATTCAATGCAAAATTAGATGTACAATTTTATACATTTTCTTTTCTTTTTCTGCTTGATGGAAGATCCGTCAACATTTACTAGCTTAATTATAGCATCAATCAGGGCTATGGGTAATCATATCTATTCTCCAAATTCCTCCACCAGGATAAAACAGATTATAACAACCAAGTGTTTGATTTTGTTATAGATATGATAAGACCATAGGGGAATTATTTTATCGATTCGAATTCAAAATTTTATTTAAAAGATTTCAAATTTTTTACTACTCGATTCAACAAATAAATGCATATTATGAAACAATTGGTAGATATTTTAAGCCTCATTTTTTGACAGAAATGAAATCTCAACTTTTCCTCACATACACTAATCAAAATCTATTATGTTGGTCGAATTTCTGAAGTCTTCACAAAAACTTGACATTTCAACGGAAAATCTAACGCCAACGTCTTACATTGTCACAGCCTCACAGTTTGTTGCAAAATATATATATTCATAATGTTTATTAAACTGGATCGGTGATCAAATCAGTTAAGTCATTGATTTATCAATCAGATCAATTCAATTAAAAATTAAAAAAAATTAAAAGATTCAGTTCAATAGATTTTTTGTCTGGTTGAATTGATCCATATCAATTCCCAAATCAACTAACTCATAACCCCCTCTAAATCGATACCCCGACTGGTGTTCAATCCGATTGAACTGTCTAATCAGATTCAAACAACATTAATAATTGGAGTCTAGTAATTAATGTAATATGTGGTTTTGAAGAAAGTAGTTAAGTTGTCAAGCTATCAAGTGTGTTGATGATGGCAATGAATAGGGTATATAATCCTCAAGTTGTAGCATATTTTAGGGGTTAAAATGTCTTAATCAAGTTGAGTTCGAATGAAAATTCCTTTCCCGGAGTTTTTAACTTCCTATTGGGCACACCAAGTGATGTATTCAAGAATTCTATCTATGACTACATCAAATAATTTATTTATACAATGCATAAATTATTTTTAAAATTCTTATTTTTAAGAGTATAATCTTGGGCTGGAAACTTAAATTGAATTATTAATTGTTAATAGAGTGAGAAATGCAATTCTTAGGAAAGGCCAATTTCCCCATCTTTGATTGATTGTGGGCCTTGTCACCTTCCATAGAAATAAAAAGTTTATGGTCCATATGAGAAGCCTTAAAAGGGGAATAAAGAGGAAAAAGAAGGATTTCATTACAGTTTCTCCCCTTATACGATTTCACTTTCATTACGCTACTGTAACCAAAGAAATAATAGGATCCCGATATTATTTTAAAAACACTCTTATATATTCATCAATTAATTGGATTTCTTGCTTTTCAACGGAATAGAGGGAACAAGTTATAAAAAAAAAAAAAAAAGGGTTGAAGGCAAGGGGTGAAAATGGATTTAAAGTGGGGGCAGGAGAAGCCCATATTAAACAATAGACCTTTGAAGTATTTGGGCTTAGCTTGATTAGGCCTAAACCAATACCACAGTTCCCATAAATGGGAAAAAAACGGAGTTTTTAAATTGCCTTTGTTTACAAAAACTTGCAACTTTTCGAATATTTTAACTTTGATATATTTAAAATTTATTTATTTTGTTTGGTTATGGAGGTCTTTCTATTAAGAGTTTTGTCCTCTCTATTTAAAAAATGAATAGTTTAATCTCTATAAATTAGATTAAAGAGCAAATCGATTTTTTTGGTTAAAAATTGCATCCATTTATACTGATAAAAACTGATGTGACTGGTGAATTGATTAAATAATGACACATGATATGCCATGTGTACCTCATGTTGACATACACTTACTAATTTATAATAGTAGAAATAGATGAAATTTTTAACATAATGATCAATTTGCTCTTTGATCTAATATACAAAAATTTATAAATAGAAAAAATATAACCCAACTTTAATATAAAGACCTTAAATAATTACTTTGAGCGTTGACTAGCATCATTAAATTAATGATGGAGGTGGAAAAGTAGACATGTGATAATCAAAATCACAAATTATTTAAAAATATCAATTTATATAAGAATATTATTATTTTTCGATATTTTTAAATTGATATACCTTTAACTTATTGAAAATTTTATATATTTTAAAAAGTGTTGGTGGATCTAAATTTATTAACTTAGAAAAGTGAAATACTACAAAACTAGTTTTGTATGCATGCATTTTATATTTTAGAAACCGAAAAGAACTTCTTTTGGTCTAGTTTGTCATCAAATCCATTTTTATATATTATTTTTACTCTCTGTAACAATAATAATAATCACCATAAAATACACAATTTATTAAATTACTTCACTATGATAATCTTTTGTTTTAAATTTTAATAATAGTAGTTATATTATTAGGTAAAATAAGATATAATAAATTTTAGTTAAGATATAATAAAATAAGAAATTTGTGAAACAGTAATTATAAAACTAATAAAAGTCTTCTTCTTCTTTTTAAATATGCTAGATTAAATCAAAATAAAACTTTTATATACAATTGAATAAAATTAAGATATAATGTGTATTATCTCTTCTCATCAAATTAAGGTTCCCGTACCATACTACAGAAATTGATGAAAGCTCAATGTAATTTCAATGTTTATTACTATTTTAAAAAGTAATTGTTAGAAACTGCGAATGTTGTACTCTGTTGTTGCATTCTGTTATAACATTGAGTATAACAACTTTTTTAAAATACTTAGAAATATTTTTTGAATTAACATTTTTTTGTAACACCCCTCATCCGATTTGATTGTCGGACTCGAGCTATATGCTGCTACAACAGTTAACAAAGCATATCATAAGCAAATCCAACTTTAAACATTCCATTAAACAATAAAACATTACATAATCCAAGCAATATATGATTCATAAACAAATTCGAGTCTCAAACGAGCTTACGAAAGCTCTTGAACCAACCCGGAAACAAATAATGACTTAATTGTAAACTTAACAAAAAAATATAGAAATTTCAGCAAACAAGGATCACACGGCCGTGTATCCAAGTCGTGTGATAAGCTAGGACTGTGTGGAAAGAAGTCGCATGATGGAAACACGAAAATATACACACTTTTTCATGCTTTTTTTAACTCAAATTCATGCAATTTCGTAGTAATTCTTGTTGAAAAATATATAATAATTATAAAATAATTAAATTTTACTTAAATTATTAATGTGTTGAATTTTAATTAATTTTATAATAAATTTTGATTAATTTTAATTTATTTTCGACAGATTCGCACAAATGGTGAAAATTGGCTCAGCAGGCACTACTGGAAGCACAAACCGAGAAGCGATTTTGAAGCATCAATGTGAATTAATTTTTCAGTATAAGACGGTCCAAATTATGAATATTAATTCATAATATAACTAATTTTAATTTTAATCCAATTTATTTTGGGTTAAATAATAATTATTAATTAAATTATGAAAAGAGACCCAGTTGTGCTGAACTGAGAAAACCGATCCAACTGTGCAATGGGTTACCCAAAATTGTCCCACATGCTGACCCAATCAGCTTGTTAAGTTGATTATTTGGCTTGCAAAATAGCCATTGAAGTCTCATTGAATTTGCATTCAAACCCCTCCACTTATTAAGCCTTTCTAGATTTTCCCCTACCTAAAAACAGCAAGTTTGAAACCTTCAAACTTGCTACATGTGTGGCCGGCTATGGGGCAAAAACTTGGAAACGATGGGAATGTGCAAGTGTACACAATCGCAACAAGTAATAAAATGACAAGTAAATGTCGAGTTATCCTACTCAAAGGGATTGTATAAGAAATTATTTATGAATGTAATTAAAAACACTTTGGTGAAGAAAAATATTTTGATTTTGAGGAAGTGATTAAAACTAAAATTTAACTAAGTAAAATAAATAAAATAAAAATTCCAATGCACGATTTCAAAAATGATTTTAATCAAGATGACATAATTGTGTTAGATTAATTACATTTCTTAACTTAGAATTACTAAACTCATGTTCATGTTGTTACGAATAAATTCACGGCAACTTGGTAATTTGCTAACTACTGCTCATATGTACCTATTAAATTAACTACTCTCTTGAAAATCTTCCAATGCCAATTCAAACAATTAATCAATCTTCATAAGCACATAAAAGATTATGTGAGGTAACAATGTATTCCTACCTTGAAATAGTTTAATCACAATAATCTTGCAAGTTATGCAAGGCTAATGTATCGTCTAATACTATCACTAATTTAACTCTCAGCTACCTTAGAAGATTAAACATGCATTGATTAAGTATTGTGTCAATTAATTACAATTTCAACACGATTAAATAATTAATTCATTAGTTACCTTACAATTATAATGCAAGAATAACTTAATTATGATTTTACTTGAATCAAACAATTTACCAAGACCTATAACAACACAAACATAATTTTAATAATTTAAGTAAACGAAATGCAATCAACCTAACACAATTAAATTTAAGCAATATTAATTAAATTAAACATATCAACATCACAAGTATTCATAGACATGCTCATAACAACAAAAAAAAGAAAATTAAAAGATAGGGAACTAGAATCAAATCCTGTGTTTCTCTAAAGCTTGACTAGTTTGCTCCGCTCCTCTTTCTCCGTTTGTTCTTATTGAACCGAGGCTTCTACAAGCACTTGAATGCTGCTTCCAACGGTGATTTAAGGACTCTTTTCCAAGAGGAGAAATCAACAAAGAAATGGAAGGGAAGAAGAAGAACAAAGGAAGAGTTTTGAAAAGAGAAAAGTGAGAAAGAAGTGAAGAATGAGAGGATGAGAGATGTGTTTCAAATGAGCAGCCAAGGGGGGGTATTTATAGGTTGAGAAGGCTGTTAAAAATAGCAAAAATCAATAGCCATAGACTCCCCCCATGGCCGGCCACTCATGTGGCAAGTTTGAAGGTTTCAAACTAGCTATTTTAAGGTAGGGGCAAATCTAGAAAGACTTAATAAGTGGAGGGGTTTGAATGCAAATTCAAGGACACTTCAAGGGCTATTTTGTAAGCCAAATGATCAGCTAAACAAGCTGATTGGGTCAGCATGTGGGATGGTTTTGGGCAGCACATTGCTCGGTTGGATCGGTTTTCTCAGTTCAGCACAATTGGGCCTCTTTTCATAATTTAATTAATAATAAATATTTAACCCAAAATAAATTGGATTAAAATTAAAATTAATTATGTTATGAATTAATATTAATAATTTTGACCATCTTAGGCTGAAAAATTACTTTACCTTGATGCTTCAAAATCGCTTCTCGGTTTGTGCTTCCAGTAGTGTCTACCGAGTCAATTTTCACCCTTTGTGCGAATCTGTCGAATATAAATCAAAATTAATCAAAATTTATTATAAAATTAATTAAAATTCAACATGTTAATAATTTAAGTACAATTTAATTATTTTATAATTATTATATTTTTTTGACAAGAATTACTATGAAATTACATGAATTTGAGTTAAAAAGTGTATATATTTTCGTGTTTCGACACCCCCAAACTTAATTAATTGCTCGTCCAAGTGATGCACAAATTGAAAAGAATTTCTCGGAAACACCTTTGAAAAATAATTCCTTCAGAACAACATTCTTCCCAAAATTATAAATTAGTATACTTATGCTCAAGAATAAGAAACTTGATATTTATGCTACTTAAGTATACATATCATTCAAATTAATCTCAATTATTATTATGATAGAAAAAATAGACTAAATGCTTATTCAATAAAGATATGTTAAATCCCTACCAATTTGATTTTATTCCCTTATTTAAGATTAAGCTACAATCATTAAGTTTAACTTATGCCTTCATATGTTGAACTTAGCAATTTCTCTCCACTAATGTAGGTAGCATAGAAACTTGTATCAATAGGTCTTTTAAATAGGTTGTAACGTGGCTAGGCTAGGGGTAGGTGGAAGATAGATAAATTTAGGCTAAAAACCCTAAACTCAGCTTCAATCGGACCTTCGAAATATTTACCTTTAATACACCAACTTATTTTGCTTTCACATGCTCTTGTATACATCTATATCTTTTGAGTACATAAGCTCTTCTCTTTTTTTCTCTTTTTTTTTCTTTTCTTTCTTTTATTTTTTCACGAGCATTTTGTTGTATGTACTACAATTTTTTTGAGCATTTGATACTTATTTTCAACTCCCCCAAACTTATTTTCAAAGAATATTTTGAATAGTACTGAGTCTAGTGTTTGGGAAAAATTAATTAAGTGAAAAGTGATGGCTAAATATTGCATAGGTTCAAATATAATTAGGCCATATAGTCTCAAAGTTGGGTTTCAAGGGATAAAAATTTATCAATGTTGGCTTGAAATGCTCAAACGGTCCAAATAAAAGTTTTCCTAAATCATTTTCAACATTCCATGCTTCTTAGGATTTCGACTCAAGAAATTACTAAGTCAAGTTTAGACACTTAAACTTTCATACATGCCTAGCTTTCCTAAGGAACTAACAGTTTCATGGTATGATTTACATACTTTATTAAGAGTACATTTATGTCATAATTTAGCTAACATCACAATTATTGAAATAATAGAACTTTATTCATACTAAAGTTTAGCATACCTAACAAAATTTCAAATTTTTTGAACAAAATATAACCTAATCATAATTAAAAGAAAACTTTATTCTGAGAAAAAGTAATTTCAATTTTTTGTCCCCCCTACCTAAGATGAACAACGTCCTCATTGTTAGAAGTCAATAGATACTATACACCATATAGGATTCTAGAAAAGAGGAGGTGAGTCAATTTGATTACTTAAGTACCCAGCTCTTTCTAGATCCAATCCTAGACATGTATATATCCATTGCCGCACTTCTAATTATAAAAACTTGTTCTTTTTTATTCATGATTTCCATATCTTGTTTTATTATGCGAAAAATTAAAAATCCTAATAGAACATAATCTTAAAATATTAAATAACCTAAGAACGAAAAGAAAATAAAGTCAAGATCCCCCCTTTTTATTTATTTACAGATCCCTCAGAATTCTACTCATCTTTTGCGTCATTCTCTTTGTTTTTACATGAATCGCTTCGGTCCCTCTTCGATAGTGGACTACATGGTTCAAATATAAAATCTGGAAACTTAGGCACAAAAATAAACGGGTCATTGAATATTTTCGTAAGAGCGCTTATCCCATATTTTTTAATATCTCTAGCAAGCTTGTTGTTGCCACTGCATATGTTGCATCATGTCCATCAACTTTGACAGCTCATCTCGAAGATCTGGTCGAGGCGATTGAGTTCTGAACATTGAGGTTGTCATGTCAAATTTGGTTACTGGTTTCATTGCTTCTGCCTTATCAAGGATTTCAGCTGACTGCATTGGTTTGATCTCTATAGGATCTTTTTCTTCTTCTTCTTAGGGATCTTCGCTCTCTTCAACTCGTTGCTGGAGAACAGAGTCTCCGACTATTCGGTAGAAGTCTCAATCTGTGATTGTGTCTTGTCCATAACCTGTTTTCTTTACGTTTGCAAAAATTTTAGCTTTCAACCACAAAATTATTATCGTAAAGTCAAAGTAAGCTGGGACAAAATGTCTAGCGGCACAATTCTGCATTTCTCTTAGAATGATTTTTCCCATATCAATGGTCTTTTTAGTTAAAATCGAGTATAACAAGACCATTTGCTCTAATGAAATTGTAGTCCCATATGAAATAGGCCTAAGGCTGAATCAAATGAAATAGAACCATACCTTCACTAGTGGTGTCAAATATTCTCTGCGACAAGTGTGAATTCCTTGCTTTGACATAGTCGACTTAGAACCTGAAACTATAAGTTCCTTGAGAATTTCTTGCAGATTTTTAGCCTTAATATTTCTCATCAAGGAAGAATATTCATCGTCTTCGAAATCAAGTAATTCAAAGAATTCATTAATAGTGTTTGAGGTTATTCGTACCTTGATTCCTCGGACAGAAACTTTCGTTAATTCGTTTGAGGTTAAATTCGCATAAAATTCACTAACTAACTCCTCGTCCACACTCGGTCTTTTCTCACAAAACAACTCCCAATTGAGAGCTTCAATAGTTTGTCGAATGCGCGCCATGAAATCAATATAGTTACTTTCTTTCAGTGTAAAGCCTTTTTTCTAGGTGTATTTGTTGATTCTTGAAGATGCTTTCGTATCTTACTTTGGCTTCTTCACAATAAAATTTGTTTTGGGATTCGTCAATTTGGACAAAGGCACGAGTTCTCTTACGAGGCATGATTAACCTAAACATAAGATGGAAACAAATATTTTCTTAAAAATTTAATTAGTATAAAATATTAATAATTCAATAAATTGAAAAATTAAATAATTAAATAAAATTCAAAATTTAGGAGAAAATTTTGTCTTACCACCTTTATATAGAAATTAAAAACTCAATAAATAGAATTAGAAGGAAAAGAATTTAATTGAGGGATGGTTGGAAGGGTTATCAGCTAAATGTGGTGGAAAAGTTGTGCAAATTTGACTAGGATGTTTGGGTTGTGTAAGGGTGTGCCCGACACAAGGAAAGAATGGCAGCAGTGCATGGCCTTGGCGTGAGCAGATCGCTGGTGGTAGCAGTAGCAACGTCAAAGACAGCAAAGGCTGGTACGTTATGCGTTGCATAAGTCGTAGTTGGGAGTAGGCCTGGTGCATGCAACAATAGCGGCATGTGTGTGGAGCTGCTGGGCGAATGGGGCTGCTGAGCGGTGCTATTGCTGGTGGTTAGGTGCTGCGGCACTTGGTGGTTTTTGGATGCTAGGATCGATGGTGGAACGGGTGAATTGAGGTTGGTTTGATGGATGGTGAATGATGGAGAAGGTTGGTAGAATTTATAGTGAAGAGGGTTGGAGTTCAATTAGAATTCTTAGAAAAATTTAATAATTAAAATATTCTAAATTCTAATTCTACACAAAGTTAATAACAATTAATAATTAATATAATGCATATTAAATTATTATTTTCTATTAATTTATTAAAATAAAAACTATTAATTAAAATATGATCAAATTTAAACTAATCCTAATTCTATATAAAGTTGATAATAATTAATATATATTACAATAAATATAATTAATACTAGTTATTATCATCTTATTTATTAAATTAAATTAAAAATATTTATTGTAGAGGCCTTTGAAAATATTTACAAAGAGAGACATCTAATTTTAATATTTACAAAAGAGTAACCAAATTTTGAAAATAGTTCAATTAAGTACCTAGTCTTAAAGAAAATTTGAAAATTGAGTTGCAATTAAGACTTGGATCAAAATTGACCATTTTATTTGAAAAACTAAAATTTATTTTGCCATTTAGTATGTTAAAATCAATTCCAAAGAAAGTTTGGAGGGGTTACAAATGGTTCCGCTTAAGTTCCAATCTTCTAGACAGAATTTATTTAAACATACTAATCTCGAAAGTATACCCTAAATCATTTATTTAAAACGAAAAATAAGAAAAATTAAATATTTGATAAAATGAACGAGATTGTATCCCGCTCAATTTTATCCCCACAGTAGTTTTTAAGCTATGAGCATTGTCTCGAAAATTACTTCCCTTACCTTGAAGTACTTTGGCCAAAATAATTTAGCTTGCAATACTTTGGCTGGAGTACATGTACCTCTAAAGTGTCCCCCACTCGGAGTCGTGTGGCAATGATATAGAATCTTATGTACTTCATCTTCTGCCACACATCTTCTGATCATTTGATTTGCACACTTTTTAAACAAATATGGTTCTTCCCAAAAAATAGTACTTCACATCGTGAAGAAACTTTTTCTTTTGATGATATGTCTTATCAATCGGCATCAAACCACAAGCTAAATAGTTAGCAATATCAGCAAACCAAGGGGCATTATGGACATGATTTACCTTCAGTATATGTTCATCTCGAAATGTCTCCTGAATGGGCATAAGTGGAGAATTCCCTCTTTGCAGCTCCAATCTGGACAACTAGACTGCTACTTGATTTTCTATCCCTTTTCGATATTGAATTTTTAGATCGAACTCTTGGAGAAAAAGTACCCATCAGATCAATCTCGGCTTGGCATTTTTCTTGGCAAGTAAATACTTAATTTCCGAATGGTCCGTATAGACAGTCACTTTGGTACCTACAAGATAAGATCAAAACTTGTCAAAAGCAAATACAATAGCTAGTAACACTTTCTCTATTACCGTATAATTCAATTGTGCTCCCGTCAGAGTCCGACTTGCATAATAGATGGGATGAAAAACTATGTTCCTTCGCTAGCCTATGAAAACTCCTATCGCAAAGTCACTTGCGTCACACATCAATTCAAAAGGCAAATCCCAGTCTAGTGTAATGATGATGGGTGCTGAAACTAACTGACTCTTCAGATCATTGAAAGATCTTAAGCACTCTTCATCACATTTGAACATTGTGTCCTCTAATAATTTGCATAAGGGTTTAGCAATTTTGGAGAAGTCATTGATAAATCTCTGATAGAAACCGGCGTGCCCCAAAAAGCTCCTAACACCCTTTACAGATGTTGAAGGTAGGAGATGTTTTATCTACATCGATTCCATGTCTCGTTATTTGATTCCCTAGAACAATACCTTTCCATACCATGAAATGACACTTTTCCTAGTTAAGTATGAGGTTTGTTTCTTCGCATCGCCTTAGTACCTTGGTTAGATTGGCTAGGCAATCATCATATGTATCTCCAAATACTGAAAAATCATCCATAAAGACTTCCAAGTACTTCTCAACCATGTCAATAAAAATAGAGATCATACATCTTTGAAATGTAGCAGGTGCATTACATAAACCAAATGCCATGCATTTAAATGAAAATGTACCGTACGGGCATGTGAATGTTGTTTTGTGTTGATCTTCTGGTGCTACTATAATTTGATTATATCTCGAATATCCATCGAGAAAATAGTAATAGTCTTGCCCTGTGAGTCTATCAAGCACCTGATCCAAGAACGGTAAAGGAAAGTGATACCTTCTTTCTCAACGACAGTAATACCATCCCGTAACAGTTCTTGTCGGTATTAATTCATTATTTTCATTCTCAACGACAGTAATACCTTCTTTCTTTGGCACGCACTGGACCTGACTTACCCACGAACTGTTTGAGATGGGGTAAATTATACCCGCATCTAACCATTTAATGATTTCTTTCTTTACCACGTCCTTCATGATGGGGTTCAGTTTTCATTGTCTATCAATCGTCCATTTCTTGGATAATCTTGTGAATGCATACAGACTGAGTAATGCCACAAATATTGGCTATGGTCCATCCGATAGCTTTCTTGAATTATTTTAACACTAGGATGAGTTTCTCTTCTTACTCTTCGGTCAATTCTGCTGAAACAATCACAGGCAAAGTAGAAGTGTTACCTAAATAAACATATTTTAAATGTGAGGGAAGTACCTTCATTTCTAATTTAGGTGGCTCCTCAATTGACGCTCTTGGTTGGGTATAATCCCTATTCTCTAACTCCAAAGACTCAAAGCAGGATTGCGGGTTAAATCCTCTTTGATCAACTTCTAGCTAAGCTAAGTATTCTTCTCCCTCTTCATCACTTGGAGGGTCTAATGTCAAAATTTGCTCCAACGGGTCCTCAACATAGTTGAGTTCCTTTTCCATGATTAATTCCTCTAAATTAGACACTGCAGAACAATCATCAACTGTGTCAGGAAATCACATATACTTAAAAACATTAAATGTTACCTGATCGTCCTAAACACACATAGTAAACTCACCTTTCTACACATCGATAACGGTCCTTCCAGTTGCTAGGAAAGGCCTTCCTAGGATGATTGACACCTTTTTATCTACTTCAAAGTTTAGAATAACAAAGTCAGCAAAAAAATTAAATTTGTCTACACATACCAATACATCATTGATTTTTCCTTTTGGATGTGCTAAAAATCAATCTACTAATTGAAGTGTAACCGTAGTAGGTCTAACTTCACATATCCCCAATTTTCTGAATATGGACACGGGCATCAAGTTAATGCTTACACCTAAATCACATAGTGCCTTACCACAATACGTTGCTCCAATGTTGCAATGTATGGTAAAACATCTAGGATCCTTCAACTTTGGTGGTAGTTTGTCTTGAATATATGCTCTACATTCTTTCGTTAAGGATACAGTCTCAAATTCTCCTATTCTTCGTTTCTTGGACAGGAGACGTAATTCGACATTTGTTCAAGTGCTTCTACCAATAGAATGTTGATATGAAGTTGTTTGAGTACGTTTAGAAACTTCTTGAACTGGACTTCTTGTTTCTGCTCTTGAAGCCTTTGAGGGTAGGGTGGTGGAGGCTTCTTTATTGGAACTGGTTGATTCATCTTCTGTGGCAATTCTGCATCTAACAAAGTTGTTAGTTTATCAGAATTAACTAGTTTTGAAGTTACCTTATCGGATTTCGCAGATTCTGGTTTCGGTGAAACTGAAATTTCAACACTCGGTTGAACTTCCACTGAGTTTTGAGCATCAACTGGCTCTTCTTTAACCTCGACAATGTTGGGCTCTAATGTCTTTTTGCTGCTCAATGTCAATGCTTTACAATGAACTTTCCCCAAATTTTTTGGATTCTCCATATCACTAGGTAAAGCACTTTGTAAACGGTTTTTGAGTTCAGAGGCAAGTTGGGCCAATTAGTTTTCCAGGTTTTTCAATGTGGCTGCTTGGATTTGGATTAAGACATTATTTTTGGCTATGTATGCCTTTAACAAGTTTTCTAAGCCATTGGAAGATTCAGCTTGAGGTTGCTTCTAAACTTGTTGGGTAAAAACAGGTGGCTGGGTCGGTCTAGGTTGGGAATAAGTGTTATCAGGTCTAGCCCCTTGGTTACTCCAAGAGAAATTAGGGTGGTTTCACCAAGATGGATTATAAAAATTAGATTGCAGTCCTTGCCTTCCTCAATTCTAGTTCTGATTACCCATGTAATACACGGATTCTTGGTTTGATGGACATTCTTCGAACAAATGTCCTTCCCCACAATAAACACATGCTATATTTTCAAATTGATTGGGTGACTGAGCTGCAAAACTATTAAACCCATTAGTGGTAAAATTTTTAAACATTGAGGAAGTCGAAGACACCTGAGATGCAAGTGAAATGGGAGCGTTCACTTAATGTACTCCAACGAATCATCTTCTTGACGCTGCTCGATTGGTTGGCCACTGATAATTTTTTCTGGCAATTCTCTCAATGACTTCATAAGCCTCATTATAGGACTTAGAAATGAGAGCACCATTAACCAAAATGTCAACTACCATCTTCATGTGAGCATTGAGACCATTATAAAATGTCTCAAGTTGGATGCAATGAGGGATTCCGTGATGAGGGCAAATCTGTAATAATTCTTTGTACATTTCCCATGCCTCATACAAGGACTCGTCATCCATTTGTTGGAAAGCAGTGATCTTTTTCCTCAATTTAGCATTCTTGCTAGGTGGGAAATACTTTATGAGGAATCTTTCTACTAACTCTTGCCATGTGGAAATGGAATTTGGTGGCAATTAGTTCAACCAAGCTCGAGCTCTGTATGGAAACAACTTTAATTGTAGTGCATCTTTGAGTACTCTCGCTAACTTGAAAGAATCACTCGTCTCCATAAATAGTCTTAAGTGAAGGTGAGGATCTTCGGTAGGCATTCCACTGAATTGGCCCACTGTCTGAAGCATCTGGAATATGACTAACTTCAGTTCTAATTGTTGTGCCTTAATTTCGGGTCTCCTTATACCCAGATTAAGATCATGAAATACTGGCATGACATACTGTCTTAGAGCTCTATCCCTATCATCAACAATAAAGATAGGATTTTGAGCAAGGTTTGCTCCGTTTCTTTGATTTAAATTTTTGTAGTTTATCTCTTCAGTCCTTCTCTGACTTGCTTATCTTCTTCATTGTCGAAAAGTTCTTTCAATCTCAAGCTCTACGATGAGTAAATCGATCATTCGATCAATACTCATAAACACTTGAAACAAACACAGAAAAATTAATTAAGTTAAAATTGAATAGAAAAATAAATCAAAATGTGAAATTAAAAAATTCACAAATAATGACTTTTAAAACAGTCCCCGGCAATGGCACCAAAAACTTGGAATGATAGAAATGTGCAAGTGTACACAATCGCAACAAGTAATAAAGTGACAAGTAAATGTCGAGTTATTGTACCCACAGGGACTGTGTAAGAAATTATTTATGAATGCAACTAAAAACACTTTGGTGAAGAAAAATATTTTGATCCTGAGGAAGTGATTAAAAATAAAATTCAACTAATTAAAATAAATAAAATAAAAATAAAAATTCCAACGCACGATTTCAAAAGATGATTTTAATCAAGATGACATAATTCATGTAAGGTTGATTGCATTTCGTCCATTTAAGTTATTAAAATTATGTTGGTGTTGTTATAAGCCTTGGTAAGTTGTTTGATTAAGTAAGATCATGATTAAGTTATTCTTGCATTATAATTGTAATGTAACTAATGAATTAATTATTTAATCGTGTTGAAATTGTAATTAATTGACACAATACTTAATCAGTGCATGTTTAATCTTCTAAGGTAGCTGAGGGTTAAATTAGCGACAGTATTAGACGATACATTAGCCTTGCATAACTTGCAAGATTATTGTGATTAAACTATTTCAAGATAGGAATACATTGTTACCCCTCACTTAATCTTTTATGTGCTTATGAAGATTGATTAATTGTTTGAATTGGCATTGGAAAATGTTCAAGAGATTAGTTAATTTAATAGGTACATATGAGCAATAGTTAGCAAATTACCAAGTTGCCGTTAATTTATTCGTAACAACATGAACATGAGTTTAGTAATTTTAAGTTAAGAAATGTAATTAATCTAACACAATTATGTCATCTTGATTAAAATCATCTTTTGAAATCGTGCATTGGAATTTTTATTTTTATTTTATTTATTTTACTTAGTTAAATTTTAGTTTTAGTGACTTCCTCAAAATCAAAATATTTTTCTTCACCAAAGTGTTTTTAATTGTATTCATAAATAATTTCTTACACAGTCCCTGTGGGCACGATAACTCGACATTTACTTGTCACTTTATTACTTGTTGCGATTGTGTACACTTGTACATTTCCATCGTCCCACACGATCGTGTAACTCACTGAAGCCAGGTAGACCTAAATGCATAAAATCACCAGAAAGTTACATAGCTGTATAGCTGGACTGTGTATCTTACTTTATACATATGAAAATTTGATGTCTAGTACAACAATGCTTACACGGGCGTGTGGCTAGCCCTTGTAACATTCGGGAACCATGACTACATGATAACTTACCTCAGTGATCACGCAGCCATGTCACCAACCCGTGTGGAGACACACAGTCATGTGTCAGACCATGTGTAGCAAAAATGCATCTTTTTAAGCAAGTAACCATCTCAACCATGCCAAAACCTATATCAATGGTAATGTCTAATATTCACCTATTCAAAACATGCCAAAACACACCTAAACCATTTCCTTAAGCAACAAACCAGTATTCTTCAATGGCACCATTTCACAACAATATTCAAATCAAATCATTAATCCCATTTCATGCCAAATTTAAACCATGACCATATAGGTTCGCTATAAGCAATCAAAACACTAAGTTAGGCCACCTATGAATAACCATGTTACCAAAACTAATCATACATAAGTTTAGTAGCAAATTCACACTCAATACTTAACCTCATTCTATATCTATAGCATATCAAACATGCATTTAGGAACCTCGTACAATCCAAATACCAAAATGTCATTCAATTCAACGATTTGAGCATCAAATAACCATTTTAACATTTCAAGACATATGGTGACCAAATGAAAAGTCTCAAACCATCATCAACATTTTATACATTACACATATATTCATATTAAGAACAACCACACACACACACACACACACACACACACACACACACATATTTCAGTAAAATCAGAAGAGTGGTTTTGGGACCACAAATCTGAGGTCAAAAAGTTTATTTTAATATTATTTTATAATCTACAGCATGATAATATTATAGTATAAAAATTTTGTTAAGAAATTTTACCTTTTGCACGTTCAATTTGATGAAAAGGACTAAATCGCGTAGAGTGCGAAAGTTGTATTCTATTAGCTAAAGGAGTTAAATAACTATAAAAATTCAAATTGGAGGTCCTTATGTGGTAATTAGACCATTAAATGAGTTAGTGGATGTGCATGGCTTGACAAATATGAACTTTTTAAAGTTCGGTAAGGGTAATTTGGTAATTAGGTAATTAAAGGTTAAATTAATAAAAGAAATAATTTATCATCTTTCTTCCATTTCATTTGTTCTAGCTGAAAATCACCATTATAGAAGAAGAAAATTGTGGCCAAGCTATTCCATTGCATTTAAGTGAAAACCTATCCCATTTTTAATGATTTTTATGTTTTCGAGATTGTTGTAGCTTAACCTAACTAACTAGGGGACTAATTTGCAAAATGGTTGGAAGTCTAGGGTTTTACCACGAGAGCATTCTAGTTGTTTGTGAAGTTTAATGGAAGAAAATGAATCTTTGTTGGGAGTTAAACAACTTTTGTTAAGTGATTTCTAATGGAATTGTTAATTAGAGGTTAAATTGAGAAATGTGAAAATTGTGTGTTAAATATGTGAAATTTTGAAATGTATGGGCTGTTATGAGCATATATTAAATTCGGATAGGCTTGGTTAAGGGTGAAATTGCATGAAATTTCATTTTACGAGCCTAGGGACTAAATTATAAAAAAGTCAAAAGTATAGGGGTAAAATAGTAATTTTTCCATAACATGATTTATTTGGATTGAATTGTATATAACGAGGTTGAAATTAGTTAAATTTGATTATATAGATCAAGAAAAGCAACATACGAAATTAAACCGGGGAAAAGACAAAGTAATGGACTAAACAATCGTTTTTCTCCGTACGAGTTTGAGGTAAGTTCGTGTAATTAAATTGTGTATTTATATGCTTTAATTAAAATATATGTATGTGGATTGTGTAATTACTATGTATAATTATCGAGCGCATAACCGACGACATATGAAGAATACCGATCCCTGTTTGAACCTTAAGAATTCGTAGGATACAAATGACATGTCATTAGGGTTACCGATTCCGGCTCTTATGAGCTTACCGATACTCAGCTCGTATGAGCTTACCATTATTCAGCTCAAAAGAGCTTACCGTTTATAGCTCGTATGAGCTTACCATTATTCAGCTCAAAAGAGCTTACCGTTTATAGCTCGTATGAGCATAGATGTACAAGAATTGACGGATTACAGTTCAGTACATCTCGTGTGTACTACCCGCGTATCTAACGATATTCTAAGTGGTTCAACGGGCACAATTTTATTACGAATTTATTTGAGTTTGATACGAACTAGTATAGGTATTTACATGGAAATGGTTTATATATGATATATGGATACACAGTATAGATGTTACATGTATATGGAATTCAAATAATTGATGAATTCATACATGATTCTCGTTTTTTATATGAATACATGGCTAACTTGGTTAATGATCATATGTTAGGCTTTGGCCAAATTGAATTGTGTTATGCTTTGAGTTACTTACCTGAATTGTGGTTAAATGGTAAAATTCGGTGTTATACGAACTTACTAAGCTTAATTGCTTACTCTGTTTTTTTTTGTGTTTTATAGTGTTTCGAAAGCTCGTTCGGATTGGAAGTTGTCGGAGATCTCATTACACCATCAAACGCTATTTTGGTACTTTAGACTATGATTAAATGGCATGTATAGGTCATTTTGACTAATGGTAGCCTATATGTTTTGTTATGTTTTAGCTATTTGAATTGGCTTGTATTGTGGATATACTTTTTGCTACTTAAATATGTAAATAGCCTAATTGTATGTGGTGTAATGGTTGCCATGGGAATGCCTTGTTTGTGAATTGGATTTTGGGTACCAAATAGTTGAGATTGATGAATGACATACATGTTAAGTATTACGCACAAATATACATATATGTGTTTGATCATTTAGTTAGATTTTGGAGACATTTTTGGCATGTTATAAATGACCTATTGAGGTGCCTATGAGTATCATTTGTGTGTGATGTTATAACATGTTATAAACTTGATATTGGTTGGTTTTGAATGCCTATTTTTTCATGGTTATATGCAAATTATTGTGTTTAGGTCGGTGCCAATTCCGGTGAGAAATATGGCTTGGAAAATGACCTATTTTTGTCTACACGGTTAGAGAGTGTGTCCCTTGTAAATTCTATAGAAAACAAGTCAGTAGCTACACACGACCTAGCACACGGGAGTGTGGCTTGGCCATGTGGCACAAGTCAGTATACCCTCCAGTTTTCACATGGCCTAGCACACAGCCTGGCACACGGGCGTGTGAGGCCATTTTGAAGGGTACACGGCCTGGCACACGGCCGTGTGGTCTGGTCGTGTGACCCAAGTCAATAAGTTACACGGGTACGGACATGGGCTGGGACACAGCCATGTGTCCCTATTTCGAATGACCACACAGCCTAAGACACGGGCGTATCTCTTGGCCGTGTGAGACACACGGCTTGGCCACACGGGCGTGTGTGCCCTACACCTATGAAAATTTTCCATGTTTTTCTGAAAAATTCCTTGAGTACCGGTTTAGTCCCGAACTATTATAATGTCTATTTAGGGCCTCGAGGGCTCGTACTAAGGACTATATAAATGAATTTTATTGGTTTCTAAAATGAATGTGTTATGCAAATGAAATGTATGATTGTTTGATCTGTAAGTCTGGTAATACTCCGTAACCCTGTTTTGGTGTCAAATACGAGTTAGGGGTGTTACATACATACATACATACATACATACATACATACATACATACATACACTATAATAAATTAACCTCGAATACTCAGGTTAGAGATTATCACACGAGCTGTAAATATCTTTGCTCACACAATATGTAAATAGAGACATTAACCTTTACTCAGTGCTGCTCACACGAGCTGTGGAGAATCCGTAACAAATGTTGGATCTCAACCATCGGTAAGGTATCCAACACCAGTACATATTACCTGATACTTTAGACCCTACTGACATGTCATTTGTATCCTAATCATTCACTAAGTTCACTCAGGCCTTAATTCCAGATTCGACCCTTTAACATCGTCATATGCATGTAATACAATAATTGGCATATACATATCACTTATATTTATCAATTAAACCTCAATTTATAAATTGGTCCTTCAATACCAAATTCATTAGTTTTAGTAATTCTTTCACAAATAACACACACATATAAACACAATACAATAATATAAATTATTAAACAAAATAAGTATTATACGAACTTACCTAACCAAAACAACAACAAACACGACACCAAGATTTATTTAGTAGTTTTTCTTTTTTCGCGTTTATTGACCGGTTTATCCGTTTGTTGATCTATATAATAATTTAAATTTAATTATCAACTTCAAATACCTTATAATGTCTAAACATATGCATATGACCCTTTAATAATAATTTACAACATTTCCTAACCTTTTACATTTTATTCAATTTAGTCCCTAAAATCGAAACTAGCATATCTTTTACATTTGAGCTTTGTTTTTATTCCATTTTCAATTTCATCCTTCAATAAATCTTAAGAATAAAATATTACAGAATTTCTATGTTAAATTTGACATTATTACATTTTAGTCCCTAAACTTAAAACTAACAAAAACTAATTTACAAAACAGTCATATTCCATAACAAAGCTTCAAACTCTACCAGTTAACATCCAAAAAGCTTTAAAAAAAGCAATGATAACTTTTGAAATCTTAAACATTTTTACAATTTAGTACCCTGGTTAGCTAAATTAAGCTACAACGATCTCAAAAACATAAAATTTATGAAAAACGGGTTTAGAATTAGTTTACATGAAAGGCCGAAAGTAGCATTAAAAAATGGCTTCCTCCTTTTCTTTTTCGTATTCCCAATGGTGAAGATGACTAAATGAAAGAGATGACAGATTTGTTTATGTTTTATTATATTTTAACTTTACTTTTAACTTAATTTTAACATTTACTTAATTAAAAATCTAAGCACTAACAGTCCATGCCATTAAATTATGGTCTAATTACTACTTAAACCCTTGTACATTAACTATTTAAGCCTTTTAACTAATAAAATCAATAGCTATTAAGTTTTACGATTTAGTCCTTGTACTCTAATTAATCGTTCAATAACCAAAATTATCGGGCCAAGATTTAATATAAAACCATAATAAACCAATAAATATTAATAATTAATATTTACTGACTCGATCATCGAAAAATGGGATTCTAAAACCACCATTTTGGGTACCACTTGAAAATGGGCTATTACATTTTAACTTTTATAAGATTAATATTGATAATTAAGATTTTAATTAGGCATCAAATGCAAGATGTACTTTTTATTTACAATGGAACTAAATATAAAAGAGTTTAAACTCTTATTCATGTGGTGGCATTTTTAAAGGGAAGAGGAGAATTCAAAATGTTTCTTGTTAGTTTAAATTGAAGCTAATCAAGTTTATATTCAAATATTGAAATAGATAATATTATTGGAAATATTTAAAATTGAAGGTTGGCATATATTTACGGGATAAAATTATTTGAAGCTTATTTGCTCTTCTAGAATGTTTGTTATTTGAGTATTTCACTATCTTGCTACTCAATATTATAATACTATTTTCTTATGTATTCTTTGGATAGAGATTTTAATTGTAAGGTGAGGTTTTGAAAGATTGATTATAGCAATTTTGAGATAATTTTGAGGCTGCAATTATTGTATCAGGTTAATTGTTAAGTACAATAATTCTATGTAGGATTTTTTACTCCAAACAATTTTAGTAAACTAGTTGTGTTGATCTTCTTTCTCACAGTACTACTTTGTTGTATTCCTTGTTATAACAACAAACGTAACATTTAATTGTAACAAAGGCAAATTGAGACAATTTCAAGTGTGTACTATTTTTTAAGAAAATATTAAATAATCTCCTTTTGAAAATTTAAAGAACTAATGAAATAATTTAATTTAATATTTTAAAGAATCTATTTTTTTTATTTTTACATAATATATTGGTTTTAAGTGTTATGTTAAAGTGCCAGGATTATATTCGTAGATTTGAAAAGTTTTAAGCCCCATCATGATATTATTTGGGCTAAAGGTAACAGACGCCTTATGAGATATATGTTTTAACTTTTAAGCATTCCAAAATTGGGATAATATCATAATGGCTTTTAAAATTTACCAAATCTAGGAATATGGTACTTGCACTTTAAAATAATTTCTAATACAGAATATTATTTGAAAAAATAAAAATAAAAACCAGGTTGTTTGAATTATTAAATTAAATTAAATTATTTTAGTTTTCTTTAAAAGTCTAGAAAATAGTATATTATCTTTTAAAATAACAATAAATATAAAATTACATATCAACTTTGATCAATTCTTTAATGCTACACATAATCTTTAATTTGATCAATTGTGTAATTACACATGTGATTTTGATTATTATTCAAATGTACACATGAAAAATTAATTTTAATTTAATTTATAATATTTTAAAAAATTTAGGAGTTGTATTAGTTGTATAGTCAATAATTTTTTGTATTATTGAAAAATATCAATTTCAAAATTAATTTGAAAGTTCACAAGTGATGTCACACTCCAAAAATTGGGGTAGAAGAAATCGAGTTTGTAAAAATCGAAAGTAGTCACACCCCGAGTTATAAGGTTATTTTTGAGCGTTTATAAATCGAGGGTTTGAAATGGATACCGAATTTAGGGTCATAAATAAATAATTAAAATATTAAAATAATATAATCAGGTATTATTATATGAATTAATCTAAAACGAAACTTGATTACAAGGTTTAATTTGAAAATAGTTTGTTTTAATCGAGTTATGACCTAATTGGAAAAGGGTAAAATGAATTAAACTATTAGTAATGAGACTTGACTATGAGTATTACTTATTGTATATAAACTAAAATAGGGATGTGTTAAAAACTATAAAGTTAAATAAGTTAAAAAAATTAAGTAAATGTGTAAGCTAATAAATAATATGTAAGTTGAGCCCAAAATAAATACATACAATTAAGTGACTGAAATAAGCAAGAAATAGGCTTAGGCCTAATGGTTAAGTATTAGCTTTTCTTTCTAGATAGCCTAGGTTTAAACCTTACTCATCTCATTTCTTTTTAAAAGTTTCCTTTTAACTTTAATTTTCAATAACCTAGGATAAAAATATACTAAAATAAATATTATTTGGAGTAGAAATTCAACAAGAAATGGGTAGTATCCCAATGGTTAAGGTAGGTGTTATTACCTCTCTAGACCCGAGTTTGAGCCACGTATCTCTCTTCTAGTTACTTTTAAATTCGGTTTGCAAATTGTCGCCCCTTGCTCCTAATTGGAGAAATTTGCATGTGCTAGGGTTTAATTCACCAAATTCTTTCCTAACTAGAATTTATATCTTCCCCTTCCTCAAAATCTCAACAGAATTAGAATTCCATCATCTTTTTCTCTCATTTTCCAAATTGGATTTTCATATTGTCCCTTTTCAAATCCTGCTTTCCATCTTTCTATTTATTCACTTTTTATTATTCATTTTCTTTACACTATATTTTCATCCTAATTTTTTATAATTACTTTGCTCTCCCAAATCAAATTGTTCCCCTGTTCATTGATTTCTACCGGTACTTAGATTGTCGTCAAATAGCTTCCAAAAAATCGGTAAGTGCATTCATCTTAATGATTAGATCTCAAACTTTCGTAATATCATTATCTCATGTTAATATTTTGAGCCAATTAATCAATTTCTTCGGATCTTTCTAAATCTTAATATCAATTTGTTAATTGAGTATATTTGCTGTATAAAGATTTGATTGAGGTGAACCGGATCAAAATTGATCGTGAGGAACATCAACCGAATCGCGATGAAAGGTGTGTATTTTTTCTCAAGCGAATCGGTGGTGATCATGTGTAAGATTAGGGCTATACGGGCGTGTGGACCACACGGCCTCCCACACGGCGGTGTTCCCCCTGTTTTACAATTTTGCTCAAAAATTTATGATATGTTCAGTTTAGCCCCTGTATATACCCTGAATTATTTTTAGAGTTTTTATTTGCTCAATTAAGTCCCTGATATTGTGCAATTCTGGAATTTGTGATTTATTGAAGTGTTATGGCTATAACGCATATGAAGTGTACATTACATGCTACTGTCATCGTGAAACAGATAAACTGTTAGTGCTAATATTGTCACCACCCTATTGAATACCTTTTAAAGCATGTTTACTGCTTGTATTAAATTGAATACATGTTAAGCATGTTAATTGCTAGTGATAAATCGAATACAATTTAAGGATGATTATTGCTAGCATTGATTTATTCTATTACAAAACGTGTCATACTGCATTGCATGGGGTGCGATGATATGTACGAAGGAAGAGTGCTAGTTTAATAATCTGCAAACAGTGTGGTTCAATCACGAACCAAGTGACAGTTCATTTAATCTTCAAATATGTTGTGCACCCATAACAAGTGATAGTAACAAAAAATATGCGGTTCGATCATGAACCAAGTAACAGTTCGTTTAATCTACAAATTTGTTATGCACCCACAACAAGTGGCACTAACTGCAAAGATGCAGTTCGATCACAAACCAAGTGGCAGTTCATTTAATTTACAAATATGTTGTGCACCCACAACAAGTGGCAATAACTGCAAATCAGCAATGGTTTATTCACAAATCGGAGTTACAAGGCTAGATGAGTTCTGAGGAACTCATAGTGTGGTGTGTAGCGGTGGAGTAGGACTTTTTCTGATAAACAAGAATTGTATTGCCATTCATATGCATATAAAACTTTGAGTTCTAAAATGTTATAGTGATGTGTTATTTTGATAAACCGCTATTGTGAATTGTGAATTGTTATACGAATGTGTTTATTCTAAAGAATTGATATCTTATATGTTATGTTTACTGTTCCACATTGATTTTCTTGTGATTGAACGCACATTGAGCTTCATAGCTCACTCCTTTTTTAATTTTCATGTTTTCAGATAACCCACCAGGTTAGGATGTGGACATGGCATTTGGTGGGGCTCGACTTGGATTTATTTTTCTATATAATATTTTAGATTTATTATTTGATTATCTATTATTCAGAGATTGTATGGATTTATTTTTGAATTGTGGCATGAAACGTAGGTTTCGGTTTTATTTAGCATGCATGACATTTAACTTAATTTAAAATATGGTTTTTAATTGATTAAGCATGAAATATAGATTTTATTAAAACTAAGTTAAAAATTACTTTTCCTCCGCTAGATTGTAATTAAAAATTTTGAGTAATAAATGTATGAAAAATTAACTAAGTTTTCTTAAAGAAGTCACCGTCACTTAGGAAAGTTAAACTAAAACGTTTTTTTATAACTCGTGAGTTTTCTTGAAAATGGACTAAATTTTCTTCTAAAATAAATATATTTTTTAAATTGATTGTTTTATAAACTTCAATCGTACTATGTCAACTCTGTGGCCGATGTAATCTCCCGAATTCGAGTCCAAAGTTTAGGTTGAGTTGGGGAGGTTACAAGCGATTTATAAGTTTCATTTTTGAAAATGATATATATTTTTTAACAAGTAAATTGAACTTTTCATAATTTAAAAATAATTTTATTTCAATAAAATTTTTAAATTCTTATAGTTGTTTTTAATTTTTTAAAAAATTAATGTGCAAAAACCATATTGATGAATTTGATAAACTTCAAGGTATTATATGAAGTTAGTCCATTTATAATTATAAGAAACTTCATCCGACTTGGAAAAATGATAATAGGCTTGCACAACAATTCAGTCAAATTATAATTTGGGCTGGACTTTGGGTGAATTTTTCTTCAGCCCGATCCATTTCTATATGTATAATTTATCTAACCAAAACCCAATTCCTAATAACCAAAGTCCAAGTCCAAATCAAAATTAAAATCCTAAAACTTAAGTCTCCATTTGGATTCAACCCTATCTTTAATTTTGTGTTATATACTAGTTCCTATTATTTAACTCACACATGTCTTTATCTTGTTTTAGTGTTACAAAAACCTCCAAAAAGAAATCTTTAATAAACCTAAACATAAAGACTGACAGGTGTAATAAGCCAATTTCGCCCGGGCCCAAGACCATACAAAAAATAAAACAAAAAAAAAAGAATAAAAGTCCATTTACAACAAACCCAATAGGCCCAAATTACTAAACCCAATAGCCTAAATCCTAACCCTAGCCCACAATGTTCTCAGGAAACAAAAATGAAACCCTAGCTTGCTGCTGCCGCACCTAGTGCCACCACTGCCACGTCGACTTCCGTACCTATGAGTAAGACAAAAAAGAAGGACAGACATAGAGGAAAAAAGAAATAGTAGCAAAATATTGTATTTTTTGCTATAAAAAGCCACCGCAAACAAGTTGTAATTTTTACAGAGAGATTCAATACAAAAATCAAAAAATTCAAACGCAAAAAAGAGACTTCGAGGGTAGTGTATTTCTTTGTTATTATTCTTTTCTTTTCTTTTCTTCGTTTTCATTTTTTAGGAAGAGACATAGAAAATAAAAAAGGGATTGAAAACTTACCATTTTGCCACATTTTGCACTGTCGTGGGAGGCCGAGGTGCGTCGTTTTCGATGAAAAACGACGCCTTTTTTGGGTTCAGGGAGTCGAAAAGCCAAAAAATGGTCTTTTCTGACTTTTCAGCCACCGTGGACGGCGGCGCCGATCGCCTCCACGGTGGTCCGATGGCTGGAGCCATGGCCGGAGAGGGGAGTTGAGAGAGAGGGGGAGAGTGTTTTCTAACTTTTTTTAGAGAAAGGGGAGAAATGAAAATTAAAAAAAAAATTGGTTTTTATAGAGGATCGAAACGACGCCGTTTTGGGCCTTAACCCTAGTGGCCAAAACGACGTCGTTTCACCCCTTTAACCCGCGCATTGACCCCACCCGCAGGAGGATCCACGTGTTTTTGTGGAAGGGCCTATTTGCGCGTTAGACCCTTCCGCATTTTTTAATTGTTTTAATCCAATCCTTTTTTATTTTTTTATTTTCTAATTTGTACTTCAAATTTTATTTCATTTTCGATTTAGTCCTAGCAAAACGGCGCGTTTCAGAGGGCGGGGATATTTCCCCAGTTGGTCCTCTGAGTTATTCACGCCTTTCAAATGGGTCCTCTACCTTATTTTCATTCTTGATTTTTACCCAGATTGCCGATTAAACTTCAATTTAGTCCTTTTGCGCTTATTTTATTATAATTTTAGCCCCTCTTATATTCATAAACTTATTTTATTAGGATTTAGGCTCTTAATTTTATTTCAATGTCAATTTAATCCCCATCTATCTCTGTCTAGGTTTATTTTCTTTTTTTTGTTGTGTTTTATTTATTTTATTTATTTGCTTGCCATTTCTTTTTTTTCGTATTTAATGATGTTTTTATTTTATTTTATTTATTTTATTCTTGACTTTCATTGTTATTATTATTATTGTTATTACTGTTATTTTTTGGTTTTTATTATTTCATTTATTTACATATTTTATTCCAAATTGTGTCTTTAAATTTCGTTTATGTTTTAATTGGTTCTTTACTTTCAATATTTTTAGAAACTAATTTTCCTTACATTATTTATGTATTTATTTGTTTATTTATTTTTAAGTTGGTGTTGTCCTTTTATGTGCATACCTTGGCATTATTACCATTGTTATTATTTATTTTATTTATCTTTTGATTATTCTTATTAATGTTAAAGTAGTATATTATATGATTCTCGTAAATTGTCTTTATTATTTTCATTATTGTTATTTATTAATGCAACATTTCATTCATGTATTATTTGAAATATTACACATTTTTATCCAAATTTGGATAAAATATAAAATTAGAAAATAAGCATTATTTCTTATTTTGGAATTTAAAAGTTGTTCCCTAACTTAAGGGTTTCGATTTTTTCGATAAATCCAAATATATGAACTATTTTTCAATAACACATTTTCAAAATTATCTCGAGAATTAAAAAGATCGTTTTCCAACTTACGGAATATGATTTCTTTTCTAAAACCGAGATAATAAAAATTTCTAAAATAAATAAAATTTTTGGTGTTTATTCTCGTTTAAGGATTTAAGATTATATCCTAACTCACGGTGTATAATTCTTTCTCTCGATTGATGTGAAATACGCTCATTTTAAATTCTTTTAGATAATTTTAACTAAAGGATCGTGTTTTAAATCTCATCAAAATTTTCAACTTTTGACATTAAGACATTAATTAATCAATTAGGTACCAATTTTGGGCGTGACGAGGGTGCTAACCCTTCCTCGCACGTAACCGACTCCCGAATCCCTTTTTCTCGAATTTCGTAGACCAAAATCATTATTTTAGTAAAATCGAAACGTTTTATTAAAACAATTGAATTGTAACGTTTTATTAAAACAATTGAATTGTAAGGTGATTCGATCACACCTCAAAAAAAATATCGGTGACGACTCCCTTTTTTTCGTTTTTATTTTCAAAATAAAAGTCGAACCTTTTTACAAAAAATGGTTTAAACAACAGGTTTTGATGATTTTCTTCTATCCGATCATTATCATGTCCCTCATTATCTACTACAACAATTTGGAACTTTTCCTTTCATATGTCTCAATTCATTCAATTAAGTTTATTCGCGAAAAATACATTTAATTAAGCTCTTTAACTCTTAAATTATATCAATTAAATTTTTTAATCAATATTTTTTATTTTTTACTATTACAACTTTGACATGGCGTTCCATGTTAATGACCGTTGCTGACATAATAGTGCCACATCACATTAGCAAGATAAAAATTTTAATTTTTAAAAAAAAAACTTAAAAGAAATGTTTTTTTATTGAAGTAACTGGACAAATGGTTGTCCAGGTTTATTTAATTCAAAACTTAAAATTTTTAAAATTAAAAGAATTAAAAAGTTCTTTTAAAAGTTTTTTATATATTTATAAAATTATAAAAATTTATAAAATATTAAATAATTTTCAAAATTTTAAAAATTAAAATTTAATAAAACCACTTAAAGTTAAGTCCAAAATAAATCTAGACATACAATTGTCCAGATTCATTTAGGATGATTTTCTAAATTATATAGTCTAAAAATCAATTTTCTTTGAAAATATGATATTTGTGTCAATATTTTAATTTCATAGGTACCTTTTAGGCAATATAAAATAAAAATAAAATAAAAATAAAAATAAATTTTAATTTTATTAGTCACACATGTGAAGTATTTTTTATTAAAAAGTGTGAATATATTCTCTTACTTGAATATTTTAGGCTACATTACACTTTTTACGCTCCATATATAATAAAATAATGGATCAATTGCAAAATTGCAATCTAAACTATATCACTTTTCTGAACTTGACGCCTATACTTTCTTTTTATTTGAAGCGGTATTTAAACTATTTCACCGTTATTTAAATCTCCTTAAATCTTAACACTATTAAAAAATTATTGACCAATTATATTGTGTCACATCAGCACTCATATATTATTTTTTAGATTTTATATTTATATTAGTTAAAATAATTATATTAATATTAATATAAAACACATGAGGGCTAAGTGCTAACGTGACATGAGGGATAAGTACTAACAATGTTAATTTCTGACCACATATAAGCCACTAAAATGGTGATATGTGTCACCTTTTGTTAAAGTTTTTATTTCAAAAATAAAAAGAAATTTAAATTAATTTTTTATTTCTTTATTTTTTTAAACTCTGTTTTTCTTCTAAAAAACTTTGTTTTCCTTTTTTCACTGCTATATATATATATATATATAAATCTGAATTTCCTCAAGTACTCATTTGGTTGGTATCGGTTTGCTTTATTTATTACCCTTGTTCCTAATTTTTTCTAGAATCTTGTTATTGATATTCTTAATAGTCTTGATTTGATTTTTTATTTTTTACTTCTAAAATTAAATTAAATTCTACCCAGCAATGCAATAAATGTGAATTCAAAATAAAGCATATTTGAAATGACTCAGGCACAAAAAGAACTTCACAGTAAATCTTGGAAACAAACCTCGGCTAATTTACCAAAAAAAACTACTTTTTTTAAAAAATTACCGAAATGGGCCAGTTTTTTAATTATTTACCGGAATGGGCCATTTTCTCCGAAATCGCGTCCACGTCAGCGCGATGTCAGGGTACGTGACAGGACATTACGTCCGTCGTCGGTAGCGACTGCCGGCGTGGAGGAAATCGCTTCCTCAAGGACGCGATTTCCCTCACGCCGTCGGCAGTCGCTACCGACGTGACGCTGATGTGGTCGCGCGCGTGAACAAGATGCTCAACGGTCAAAAAATTGACCGTTGCCCCCTAACGGTAAAATTTTTTTACTATATAAACCCCCACCCTCCCTTTTATTTTCACAAACAAATTCAATATCAATTTCCTTCAAAATTCTCTCAATTCCTTCAAAATTCTCTCAATTTTCTTCCAAAATTCTCTCAAACTCTCAAATTCCTTCCAAAATCCTCTCAATTTCCTTCAAAAATCTCCAAATCCATATTAAATTTTTCCCATTAAATTTCATTTTTTAAGAAAATTTTAAATTTTTTATTTTTTAAAAATAATTTTAAAATTTTAATATTTTCAACAATGGTGGATCATTGATTCGTCTTGATAGGAATCACATATCGATGGAGCAAATGAACATGGTAAGTATTAAATTTAAATTTTAAATTTTATTTAAGATATTTTATTTATGTATTTTAGATATTTATTAATTTATTTTTGTTATAAAAGGTGAAGATCGGTATTGACATGCAATATTCGAATATGCATGCTCCTCCATCACCGTTAGTAGAGAACTACTTGCGGGAAGCGGGATTTTGGCACGTGGCGATGGTAGGCCGGGGATGCAAGTTGGAGCCAAACTGATCAGTGCGTTGATCGAGAGGTGGAGACCGAGACGCACACATTTCATCTTCCATGTGGAGAGTGCACTATCACTCTAGAAGATGTCCATCTGCATTTGGGATTGCTTGGTGGGCGGGCACCAAGGATCGATCCGCCCAATCTAGTAATTGGGAGGCGGTGTGCTACGAGCTTGTGGGCGCCGTTAGGATAAAATGAATGGAGGTAAGGTGGAGATGGGTGATTACGTGCCACCTTCCCGGCCTCGAATCAAAATTCAACCGAAATTGAAAGAATCCGATATGCTCGAGCATACATTCTTCAAATAATTGGAGGCTATCTCATGGCCGACACGTCACGGAGCCGTGTACATCTAAGGTGGCTGCTAAAACTCATTGATTTTAGAGCAGCCGGTGAATTTAGTTGGGGGTCTGCCGTCTTGGCAACATTATATCGGGAGATGTGCGGGGCGACCAAACCGAGGAGAGCAAAAATCGGAGGTTGCCTGTCACTACTGCAATCATGGGCACGGTTTCGCTTTCCATTTCTACGTCCTCGAGTGAACCACCCATATACATTCCCACTCGTAACGAGGTAAATTTTATATTACATTTTGAAATTGTTATGTAGATTTTGTAAGAATAAAAGTATACTAAAAATTTATTTAATTAGGTGGAACCATCCGGGAAGTTATCGTGGATTACCGACTGAACTTGAAGATATACAGCTTATATTGGAGCAACGGTCGGAAGCAGAAGTAAGTATTATTGCAAATAGATATTTCCATCCATTCGCTAGTAGATTGATATTTAGTATTTAGTATTATGTATATATGTAATATTTCTATCATGTTCATGTAGTTTCAATGGACACCATACGAGGATCCGGCAGTCCGGGCAGTAATCCCGGAAGAGTTTTTACAAAATCCGAACGCTTGGCACGTGAAAGTGGTGTTGATCAACTATGCAACCGTGGAGCCCCACCAGACAGACAGAGTCCTACGACAGTTTGGATGTAGACAACCGATCCCTGCGGACCCTGAGGAGTTTGACGAGCACCACAAAATCGACCTTCGGTTGTTAGGTACGGATTGGCCTAGATACTGGTCAGTGTACATGGAAATGTGGGAAAATCGTAATGAATATCTACCTACTCGGGAACCAATCATCGTTCCCGAGTTAGCGTGCGTTCCAGAATACATGCCATGGTTTAGGGCCAATGGGAAGCCGTATTTACTTACGCCGGAGGAGAGGCAGCGGCAATTACGTGTCGGAAGGGAAAGGCGCGGGCCTCTAAATCCAATGGGACAAGACCACGAGGCCAGCCCCCCAACGAGGCCCAGACATTCACCCGGTTCATCATCAGCGGCCATGCAATCACCGTCCCCAATGAGAGCACCGACGCAGTCACCTGACGCAGCAATTCAACAGATGATACCCACGCATTCACCTTTCCCTATGATGCCAGGTATGTTTCCTAGCCCTTATATGTACCCTAACCCGTACATGTATCCTTTTCTGAATCCTATGGCAGGTTGGAGCCAAATGCCGGATCAGCTCCATTTCTGTAATGCCGAAGCGGACCACCGATAAGTAGGCCATCGGTAGCAGGAGGGTCCCAAGGGGGGCCGTCGGGGAGCTCTCATTTTTACCAATCGCCAGCAACGCATGGCTTTCAAACTCCGTCACCGTTCATGATGCAAACACCTCCACATACACTATTCTTTGAAGGTGGATCATCGTCCCAAGTCCGACAAGCAGATGCCGAACCGGAAGAACAACAATCACCACCCGAGGAAGAACAACCGCCGCCGGAAGCTAGAGGAAGGAGGAATCCAGCGCGTAACCATCGACGGCCGCCATGTGGAACCGAATCCCCCGGTCATAGACATTGATTACCGTATTAAAAATCATCCTTTGATGTAATGAAATATAAGTTTATGACGATGTAATACACATAGAAATTTTTCCGAGTTATTTTGACATTATTTGATTAAAAACCCTAACCCTAACCTAATTTAATTAAAAACCATAACCTAACTTAATTTAATTAAAAACCCTAACTTAACTTAATTTAATTAAAAACCCTAACCTAACTTAATTTAATTAAAAACCCTAATCTAACTTAATTTAATTAAAAACCCTAACCCTAACCTAATTTAATTAAAAACCCTAACCTAATTTAATTAAAAACCCTAACCTAACTTAATTTAATTAAAACCCTAACCTAACTTAATTGAAATCCCTAAGCTAACCTAATTTAATTAAAACCCCAACCCTAACCTATTTGAATTAATGTAATAATTTTACCAACATAACTCAATGGTTTGACAATCTTACTAACCATTTCGAAATTGTAGTTTTACATAATGTTAGATTTAGTAAAATGTTTTGACCGGTAGTAACATTTAAGAAATTGTAGTAATTTGATAATTTTACCAACAATTAATACAATTATCAATTAATAATTGAATAAAAGGTAATTTCTTCTATAATTACATTCAACTATTGCGATTAGGGCATGATCGACTTGTATGGCTCGGGTTCCTACACCATCCGCACAACTTCGTTGATGGTCATTTCTCGGATATCCATATTGTTCCGTATTCTAGTGGAGAAAGGTCGACCTTCCGACTTATGACGCAATTCTCTATCCGTAATGACTTAAAAGGAGCAATGATACGGGTGGCGATTCACGTTCATCCGGGACCGGTGGGAAAATGTGTCTCCATACGTTGTACATGTTTTCTAATTTGTACACTTCGTCCACATAACTCAGCAGATCCAGACGGAGTTTCTGACAGACTGCAATAACATGAGCGCATGGATAACGAAGTGCATCGAACTTCCCACAGTCACAAGTCATGTTTCGCAAGTGTACACGATATTGCCCGCCAACAACGCCTTGGTGCGGTATGTCGAACTCCGTCACGCGAAACCATAGATTGTCTCGATCGTGACACACAGCGTGCATGATATTTGCCCTCGCCTTCGCCTTGTTAATTTCTTGAACTATCTTACTGCACCATACATGCCCACCCTGCATCTGGCCTGCATAAGTTTCTGCTCGCTTTGGAAATAGCACCGCCAAACGGAAATATGTCTCTCGCACAACACTGTTATCGGTAGATGGCGCGTTCCTTTAAGAACAGAATTTATGCATTCTGCCAGGTTCGACGTCATATGGCCATATCGTAGGCCTCCGTCGTATGCTTGTGCCCACTGTTCGAAACGTATGTTGCACAGGTAGTCCGCCCCTTCTCCATTTTGGGATCGCAAGATTGCCAACATCTCGTGAAAACGATCTTTATTCATTTCATACCCTACCAATATAAGAACATAGCGAATATTTTATACCCCTTCTACCAATAAAACTAATTCAATTTGACAAACGAAATAATACAGTTATACAGTAAATACCCATGTTGGTCACTTGTCGTCGTTCGGTCTTAGATGGATATTGCCTGTAGTAGTTCGAAGCAACGTGTCTCAGGCAATATCTATGGTGTGTACGCTGCCACAAGCTTCCCTCTCGATCAAATGCAGCTAGTATACTGGTGCCCCGATCTGAAATAACACAGATATCAGGTTGGGGGCACACATGCCTCCTTAACCTAGAGAGAAAGAAATCCCAGTCATCAGACGGCTCGCCCGGTGTTATTGCATATGCAATTGGAAGAATTCTCCCACCGCCATCCTGTGCCACTGCAACCAATAGCCGATGAGTGTACCTACTGAACATGAAGGTACCGTCAATTTGTACCAACGGCTTGCAGTACGGAAATACGTCTCGGCATTGCTTAAAAGTCCAAAATAGGCGTTTGAACACTTGGCATCCACGTAGCAATCGGTCGTTGTAGTACGCATGTTCTGTTTCAATGTCTGTAATGGCACCTGGGACGTATCTCTCTAGCACCTGACACCATTGCCATATTTCATTATATGAGGCGTCCCACCCACTATGCATCTTCTCCAATGCCTTTTGCTTAGCTATCCAAGCCTTGCGGTAAGAGGGCGTGTACCCCATTTGGCTACGGATATTGGCAATTATCACCCAGATCAAGTCGAGGATCTGCTTTTATCGTGGGCAGTATCAAGCTAGCCAACATAGCTGAATCCATTTTTGGATGATCTTCTGAAACACCTACAGAGGGAGGGAGTACATTAAGTAATGCAACATTGGAAAATAAAAATATTATTCAAACACATTCAATACTGTACCTGCAGCACATGTATGTGGACCTTTGTACTTTTTGATCTCCCACAACCCTGTCCTCTTCCTTAACGAGGCGACGATTTTCCATGAACATGTGCCGTCTTGCACCACACACTTCGCCTCAAACTTATCAGATTTTGATTTAACGACGTGGTAATTAACGCCGTTTTTGATGCTATGCTGTTTCAAAGCACCAATAAAACTATCCTTATTGGTAAACTGATTACCAACTTCAAGTTCACCGAGATCTACCCCCGAACTTGTACGATCGCGCACTCGGTGTGGTAGATCTGAAAACTCTAATGCATCATCTGCTGACAGATCGACATTATGCATGTGGGCTGGAGGTGAGTATGCTCTGAATCGTGGATTTTCTTCATCATCTGCACTCATATCACCATCTTCACCTTCTGTTGGAATAGGCTCTGGTTCAGAAAATAATCCCACCTCTGCACCATCCGGCCCGGGCTCTCGAGGTGGATCCACATCGAGTCACCTTCTAACCCACAATCATCTGCAGCGTCGACGTCCCTCACCGTTGATGTCGTGGTAGTACGTCATCCCTTCTTCGGGCATTTGATAACGTCCCCAATTGGATGTAGATTGCCATCCAAGAGAACTTGATGCGCTTCCCACTCGTATTTCCGGCGTCAAACGTCGAGCCACCGACGTACATGTCCCATCCACCAACAGAGTGTCTTGGGGGGGATGTGCATTCGACACCGCTACTGAACATGGGCTGTTCCGTATTTTGTAACACGCTAACCGAGTGTCGTCCAGGGGTCGTGTATACATCTCGAACACCGAACGGAAGTACATCAGTTGGCGACGTAAATTGTACATATAACTCAATATAAGTTGCTCCGCTAGCAAGATGAGTCTGCACCATTGCCTCCAAGCTACGAGCACCTTTATGTCGAACGAGTCATATGTCACCGGATCAACAGAAGAACAAAATCAATACGTCATTGACAGAACTTTCATTGGCGTGGTTCCGAAGATTTTACGCCTAATTCTTTTACGGAGTTCTGTCAAATCTATGTTTTGGCTAAATGACAGTCGCACCGTATTCTCCGACAAAAAAAAACACCATTCTCGGTGTGGCAAACCTCACCATCGTAGTAAATAACAGCACTAATACGTTCACTCATTTTGAAACTCTAACTTTCTTAGCCTCTCTAAAATGTTTCTGCTGTGAGTTATGCATTCTAAGAACATTTTCTGTCTAATTTATAGCCTCAGCCCAAACTTGCTACTGTAGCAAAATCGCGTCCACGAGGGCGCGATTTGACACTATTTGCTCAGAAACGTCAAAAAAAATTATTTCCTACATGACCAACTGTAGCGATATCGCATCCACGACGGCGCGATTTCATAATTTCTTCTCATATAGCATCCTGGTATCAGTGATTTTATACTATTTGCTCAGTAAAAGTCAAAAAAAAATTATTTCTTACATGACCACTGTAGCGAAATCGCGTCCACGAGGCCACTATTTCACAATTTTTTCTCAAATAGCATCCTGGTAGAAGCGATTTCCCACTATTTGACCAGATACGTCAACTCGAAAAAAATTTCCGACACCCCTAACCCCTAAAAAGCCTGCACCCTAAACCCTAAAAGCCATAAAACCCAAACGTAAAATCAGCGTCAAAATCGCGTCCACGTCAGCGCGATGTCAGGGTACGTGATAGGACATCAAGTCCGCGTCGAGGCGACTGGCGGCGTGGAGGAAATCGCGTCCTTGAGGCGATTTCCCCACGTCGGCAGTCGCTACCGACGTGGGCGCTGATGTCCTCATCACGCACTCGACATCGCTACCGACGTGGACGCGATTTCGGGGAAAATGGCCCATTCCGGTAAATAATTAAAAAATCGGCCCATTTCGGTAATTTTTTAAAAAAAGTGGCTTTTTTTTGGTAAATTAGCCACAAACCTCAATCCCTTCATGATCTAATAAAAAATTTTGCAGAACACAAATTCAAGAAAAATACAAGTACCAATCAAGCCATGTGAGTATTGGCAGCACACAACTCTACTTCTAACATGAAATTGCCAAACTAATCGACCATCAACACCTTTCATTTTTACAATTTCCTCACCCAGAAAACCCACCATCATTTCTACAAATTCCTCACCATCAACACCTAGAAAACCCATATTTATGTATAAAAAATTAAACATCAACTCCTCACCATAATTTCTACAAATTCTTCTCCAACAATAGTTTTCTTTTGTTTTTTGTTATCGAAAAGTAACAACACTATTAATTTTATAAAGGACAAACACAACCAACACAAAAGGTCATGAACAATCGAACCAAGCATGAACTAGACCCAAGTAAAAGAATAATTTTTTTTTATTTTGGGTGGAATAGTCTTGAGTGGAACCATATGGGGGAAGAACGTTGATTTTTTTGAAAACCAGTAATCAAGAGAAGAAAAATGTTTGATTTTTGAAAGCTTAGAAAAAGAAAAGAGGAAGAAAATAATATTTTTTAAAAAGAAGCTAAACTAAAGAACACATAGGGAGTAGGAAGAAGAAAAGAGGCATAAAAGAGATTGATCAATGTTATAAAACATTTGTCTGCAATGGTCAGTGGATTTAAATGACCGTTAATTTCGTTTCTATTCTTTTATTTTTATTTAAGTTGTAATATTAAACATTGCGTTTAGAGCTTAGGAATGTTTAATGAAATGATGCATTTTAGGTTCTAGGTTTGTTAGTGAAATAGTATGTTTTGGCAGTTGAATTAATAGACTGCCAGGCTGCAATTGGTCATTATTCCCTCCTTTTATCATGAATAGGGGTGACTAGTTAGTTATGGAAATTGGAAAACATATTTCTCTCCTCTTCTCCCAAATCTCTTTTTCAATTATTTTCTTCTTCTTCCTCTACTCTTCTCTTTTATTTTCGCATGTACAAGGGTATCAGAGCTCGTACATTCCTCATGGCTAACGACGATGTGACTTCTAGGCTGTAGAAAGAAATAAATCAGCTTCAGTAGGAGCTGTCTCAACTTTGAATGGACATAGATACCAAATTGGATACTCGGTTCAAGGAATTCCAAGAAGGGTTCAAGAGTGACATGTGTTCAAAGTTGCATTCCATCTTAGAGTAACTTTTGGGCCAACCATAGACTACTGGTGTTATTGCCATGGTTCAGGTTAAGGGTAAAGGCATTTTAGGGGGACTCCTCCTAGATTTCTACCCAATAAGCCTTTGACAATGTCTCCACAGTTAGATCTTAGGCATGTTTGCTAGTTTTCTCGTGTTAGCACCATGGGGTTGAATGTACTTGGATTGGCATCAGTTCTTTGCCCAAAGGCAGGGTGGGTTGCATTTGTCAACTTGGGAGGTCTATGTGAGAGGGTCAAAGGAAAGATTTGGATCTGACATTTTTTAAGATCCTATAGAGGAGTTGGTGTCTTTAATTTAAGAAGGAACATTTGACCAATTTCATGATAGATTTGTGAGTTTACTTAATCAAATCCATCTTCCTGAAACTTATGCTTTGAGTATATTTGCTAGTAACTTGTGAACTAATATTGGTCAGTATCTTAAGCTATTTAAACCTAAGAATTTGGTTGATGGGTACTTAATAGCTAGGCAAGTTGAAAATATTTTTGGAGGCCATTCTAAGAAACATATGGCTTAGAGTGGAGGGGTGGAATATCCTGAAGCATTATGTTTTGGTCCATAAGGAGGAAGCATGGGGTATTCTAAGCAACTTTATTCTGGCCCCAATTACCTAGTTCCACTACTAGATCGAGTATAGCAAGAGAATCTTCTAATGTGCATGCTAGTTCCAGAATTCCTACTAAGTCACTCTCCCAAGCTGAGATGGAAGAAATGAGGAAAAATAACATTTGCTTTTGGTGTGCCTTTAAATATACACTAGGGTACAAGGCACTACTGTATCAACTCTTGATTGAGCCTATGATAGACGCTGAAAATAATCTGAAGAGCCCCACCACTAAGGAATTTCATGATTGTACTAAGTAATTGGGATTGGAGGAATCTGATACTAAACCTTATTTTCTAGTTTTATCACTGCATGCATTTTAAGGTACTCAAGGCCACCATACCATGAGACTGGCAGCTCAAATTGACCAACTAAAAGTTATTCTTTTAGTGGACTCAGGGAGCACACACAACTTCATTGATTACATGTTGGCCAAGAGACTGAAATTATCATTGAAGTCTTCTGACAAGATGAAGGTTATGATTACTAATGAGGGAAGTTTGTCTACTCAAGGATTATGTAAAGCTATCACTTGGGAGGCACAATGTTACCAATTTACCACTTATTTTTTGGCTCTACTAGTGAAGGGTTGTGACTTAGTCCTTGGCATTCAATGGTTGTTATCATTAGGGCCGATTGTGTGGAATTTTAGCTCACTCACTATGCAATTTTAGTACTTGGGGCAGTAGTGCATTCTCAGAGGTATTTTACCTGGAGGCCTACAACTTTTATCTAGTGACCAACTCTCTAATGTCTCAACATGGTAGCAAATGGTCATTGTCTAATGTTGTTTACTTTTTGTGTTCAAGTAGCTCTATCACTTCCAAAGTCTACACTGTCCCAAGACTTGTAGAGGCTCTTAGAAAAATTTGATGATGTTTTCAGACCTTTACTAGCCTCCCTCATTGCAGGTTATAGGACCATAAGATGCCTTTGCAGATGAAACACCGATGGTGAGAGTGAAACCATATAGGTATCTTGCTGTGTAAAAAGCTAAAATTGATAGACTTGTCCAAGAAATGTTACAGGTCGGAGTGATTAGGGATAGTAATAGTCCATTTACATCCCCAATTGTCATGGTTAACAAGAATGATGAAAGTTGGAGGTTATGTGTAAATTATAAACAACTCAACCAACTAACCATCAATGAAAAATTTCCCATCCCTATGATTAAAGATATTTTGATGAGTTGGGAGAGGCTAATTTTTTCTCCAAGCTTTATTTGAGGTCAGGCTACCATCAGTTTCAAATGTAGGAAAAAGATATTCATAAAACTGCCTTCAAGGCACATGAAGGGCATTATGAATTCATGGTCATGCGTTTTGGCCTAACCAATGCTCCTTCCAGTTTCCAGTCTTTGATGAACCAAGTCTTTAAGAAGCTTCTCAGAAGGTCACTGTTAGTCTTCTTCAATGATATACTGATATATTCTAAGAATTGACAGGAGCACCTAAAATACTTAAGAGAGGTTTTGAACTTGCTGAGAGCTAATCAGTTGTATGCTAAGAAGTCTAAGTGTAGTTTTGGCACCACACAAGTGGAATATTTAGGCCATATATTTTTGCAGGGACTGTTAGTATGGACATAACTAAGGTAGAAGGGGTAGCTACTTGGCCAACACCTTAGTCTGTGAAGGATTTAAGGGGGGTTTTAGGACTATCAGGCTACTACAGAAGGTTCATCAATGGGTATGGAGCCATAACCTCTCCTCTCACAACACTTCTGAAGAAAGGATCCCCTTGGCTTTAGAATAAATTTACTCAATCTTCTTTTTAATGACTCAAGGAAGCTATCTGTAGAGCACTAGTGTTGGTTTTGCCTAATTTTTAGGAAGAATTCTGTGTAGAGACCAATGCTTGTGGACAAGCAGTTGAGGCAGTACTACAACAGAAGGGCAAACCTATAGCATATTTTAGTAATGCACTAGGTGTTAGACATCAAACATTGTTTATTTATGATAAGAAGATTATGGTAGTGATCTTGGAAGTTAAAAAATGATACCCCTACTTGGTGGTCGACATTTCTAGATCAAAACCGATCATCGAAGTCTTAGATTTTTGTCTGATAGACAGGCCATAACACCTTTCTAGTAAAAGTGGGTGGCCAAAATGTTGGGTGATGATTTTTCTATTGCCTACAGAAAAGAAACTCAAAACATAGTGGCCAATGCTTTATCTCAAAGACCTCATGTGTTCGAAGGTCAGCTGTTCCAATTTATAGGTCATGCTCAGCTTACTTGGTTTGACATTTGAGCTCAAATTGTGGATTCTTATCACCAGAACTCCAAAATAAAATAGATTTTTCAAGAGCTCCAACACTAGTCTCAATCACATCCTAAGTATTCTTATGATGGTTTAGTCCTCAGGAGAAAGAGGAAGGTTGTGGTGGGAAACAACAATATACTTAGGAAGACTCTTTTTTATCTCTTCCATAGAGGAGCCATTGGGGGACACTTGAGTACTCAGGCTATAAAACATAGATTGGCTAGTATTTTTTACTAGAAAGGACTTTTAAGGGATGTAAGAAAATAAGCTAGGGAATATGTCACTTGCCAAAGGTGTAAGGGGGATAATGCAACTTATCTTGAGAAGGCTTGGTCAAACATCAATAAGGATTTTGTGGAGGGTCTGCCAATTTCAAAAGGGAAAAGTACTATCCTAGTGAAAGTCGATAGATTGACCAAGTATGGTCATTTTATAGCTATACCGTATCCCATTATTGTTGTTTCAGTGGTCTATGAGTACCTACAATAAGTTTACAGGCTTCATGGTGCTCAAGAATTGATTGTTTCAGATAGGGATAAGGTATTTCAGAGTCATTTCGGGCAAGAATTGTTTAAGCATCTTGGCACACAACTTCATTTATCTATGACCTATCACCCTCAAATAGGTGGCCATATTGAAGTCCTAAACAAATGTCTTAAAGGCTATTTTATGTGTATATCAGGCAAGAAGCCTTTTGATTGGACCACTTGGCTTCTTTTACTGAATGGTGGTACAATACCACATACCTGTCAGCTATAAAAATGACTCTCTATGAAGCCCTGTATGGGCAGGACCCTTCAGTTCATTTACCTTACCTTGCAAGGGTCTTTTGAGTAGCTGAGGTGGATAGAAGCCTTCAACACAGGGAAACTTTCAGGAATTTCTTGAAGTTTCATATAAAAAAATGCCCAGGAAAGGATGAATTAGATGGCTGATAAGAAGAGATCAGAATAGGAGTTTCAAGTAGGGGATCTAGTGTATGTAAAGTTTCAACCATTTAAACAACATTCATTGAGGAAGTTTAGGAATCAAAAGCTTGCCCCAAGGTATTTTGGGCCCTATCTAGTGAAGTCTCGAGTTGGAAATGTTGCTTACAAGCTGACTTTACTTGCAACTGCTAAGATACATTCCACATTTCATGTTTCCCAACTCAAAAAGGATGTTGGTTCAGCTGTATCATCATCTGTGCTCCATTCCACCCATTCAGATGGTTTTATTTCCAATGAACCAATTTAGATTCTAAATGGGAGGATGGTCAAAAAGGGGAAAATAATTGTTATAGAAATGTTGGTGGAGTGGGTTGATGCTTATCCAGAAGATTCAACTTGGGAAAATTGGAGTGAATTTCATCAGCAATATCCATTTTTTGATCCTTGAGGACAAGGAGCTCATTTGAGGGGAGGGTGTTTATTATGAAACATTTGTCTACAAAGGTCAATGAATTTAAAGGACCATTAATTTTATTTTTCTTCTTTCATTTCTGTTTAAGTTGTAATGTTAAATGCTGCATTTAGAGCCTAGGAACGTTCAATGAAACGATGCATTTTAGGTCCTAAGTTCGTTAGTGAAACGATATGTTTTGGCAGCTAAATTAAAGATTGCCAGGCTGTAATTGGTCATTATTCTCTCATTTTATCATGAATTGGGGGGGGGGGACTGGTTAGTTATGAAAATTAGGAAAACTATTTCTCTCCTCTTCTCTCAAATCTCTCTCTCGACGCTCTTTTTCTTCCTCCTCTAATTTTCTCTTTTATTTTCGCACATTACAACCAATAGTTGTAGTAGACAGTGCAAGCGACGTTGATGAAATCGAGGGAAAGATCGACAAGAAGAAGACAAGTTAAGAAAAGAGACGGATGGAGAACAATGACGACGAGGGTTCATTATGGAAGAGAAAAGAGAAAGAAAAAGGAAGAAGAACAGAGGAAAAGAGAAAAAAGAAAAAAAATGTTAAATTTTTCTCCTTTCTTTTGGATTATATTTTTTGGTATAATTAATTTGAGGTCGTTAGCATTATTTGAAATAAAAAATTCTTACAAATGCGACATGTGTCATCGTTTCAATGGTCCACATGTCTTGACAGATCAAAAATTAACAAGGGTAATCCGAGGTACCATATTGATAAACAATGTAAAAATACATGTACTACATTAGAATATTTGATAAAGTTCAAGTACCAAATATAAAATTACCCTTTTATTATATACGTATCGTTTAAAAAAAAATATGATTTGTCTATCTAAACTTGATAGGTTATGTATTTATATACTAATTTTCCAACTTACCAAACAGTCAATTGCTCTCATTTTTTTTTTGACCAACTCCTTGGAAACAAATTGGTGTCAAGGTTAAAAACAGTAAAACAAAATCAATAACTAGTATAGGATGAATAAAAAACAATTGCTCTTGTGTTTTCATATTAGCTCCACTTGTTAGCTTGCGAAATAATTCTTATTTGAAGAAATATAACACAACACTTGAGCTTTTATGGAAATGATAAGATCAAATACTCTAATATTGTGAAAGATGGATTAAATAAGTATGAGAGTGTTAATAGTCTACTACATTAAAGATGTGAAAAGAGATGGAAAAGGTTGAATGTGAGTACAAAGGTTTGCTAGTAGAACCTCATATCTAAGATGCCATTTGAGTAGTTTCCTGAAAAAAAAAATCAATCAATACACTATAACAACTCAATAGTGGTACATCTTTAAAACAATTCTAAATTCGACCAGGATGAATGTCGTAGTGTTATTGTACTTTCCTTTTGGGTTTTGATATATGATGGTTGTTGTAAATCTTAATTATAACAACGTAAGTAGGCAGACAATTAATAGGAATGCCCTAGCCCCGCAAAAGGAAGAGAGATTGTTAAAGCAAAATTAGCTAATCGAATAATTGAAAATCTACGATATTATTATTTTTGGATTGAAAAGAGATGACCAAAAGTAAAATATAGAAAAAAATTACTTACCCATGTGAAAAATTAGAAAAAATTACGTGGAAATTTCAAAATTTCACGTTAAATTTATGTAAAAGATCTAACAACAATTAATAGAAGGTGACCAAAATATTTAATTTGAAAAGTTTAGTGACTAAATCAGAAAAATTAATAATTGAGTGACCAAAATAGAACGAAATTAATAGTTTAATGACTATTTTTGTATTTATAGTAAAATCTTTAATTTTTATGTTTATATAAAGATATAATGTAATTATATTTTGTGTCTCCATATCATATATATATATATATATTATCTAAAGTAATATATTGATCCAAAATGGAAACACTTCTAGGTAAGTTATTAAGATATTTGCCAAGTGACAAATGTTGAAACTAACAAATTAATTATTGTATATAGGGTGACTAAAAATATAATACAAATATATATTATTTAAAATAATAAATTGATCCAAAATGGAAACAAATACTTTTAGGTAAGTTAGATATTTCTGACAAATTAATTACTGAATATATAAAACTAACAAATATAAAAATTATAAATATGTAAGTTTATAAATAAAAAAGACACATATATGGAAACTAACAGTTTAAAATAATAATATAATATTTTATAATAAAAATAACTATTATAATGATATACTCGAATTATTTTTTAAATCATTAATTATTTTTAAAAATATTACTGTTAACTTATTTAAAAATACAATTAACAAATGTAAAAGTTTATATGAAATTTTAAAATGGTTAAACAGGAATTTAAAAATATATAAAGTATTGAAATATGTTAAACAATAGAGTTAATATACAAAACCTTGTTAGAATTTAAAATATATATAAAGTATTGAAACATTGTAGCGTTGGACTACTTTATTTTCTTTTAATAAAAGCTTCGGTCTTCCTTGAAAAACGAAACAAGAATATCCCGCTTTGCAACGTTTACAAATAATTTTTATTTTAATATTTTAAATGATTATATATATATATTAAATAGTAGATAATTTTGAACTAATTATTTTATTTTATTTATTTCAAATTAATTTAATTATTCTAAAATTAATTTTATAACTTTACTACAAATTAAAGAGTATAACGTTGTATCAATATTTAGAATTAGATTTGACAACTGACTTACTCATGAATACATTCAGTTAAAATTTTACATCAAAATGATATCGAATAGAAAATTAAAAAAGAAATAGCCTAGCTTTAATATTTTTATCAAATTAGAAAATTTAAAATAATTTCATGGATTGTTGCTCAAGGAAATACAAATGTATGCTTTATTTCCTTTAATTTTAACAAACGTCAAGTGGGAAAACTTTTTATGTTTACGATTTCTTTTAATAAGAAAATGTTTCAAACTAACCATCGATTTTGCCTTAACAACTATGACGTGTGAAATTTAGATTACAAACTTCTATTAACCTGATAAAAATCATCTATAAAATTCATATTATTAATAAAATCTTTTATTGAATTGGTGTCACCTTCAATTGAGTCACCAATTCAATTAAAATTACAAGAATGTCCTTCTATAATTAAAATAAGTAATATTACTCGATGGTATTTTAATCTTTTCACTTAAATTTGAACCTAAACCAATTGCATTAGTAAACCATTTCATTTACCACTCAGCTAAAGTTTTATTTTGATTTTTTATACATTTTAATTTTATTATGCCCACTTTATTATCTTTATCGTTGCATATCTATACTTACTATTAATAAAATCCTTCACCAAGTGGTATCACTCTTAACCGATCACCAATTCAGTTAGGAAGTTACGAGAATACCCTTTCATAATTAAAATAAGTAATGTTATTCGAGAGTATTTAGTCTTTTCACTTTTAAAACCAATAAAAATATGCATTTTGTGGAATTTGAACCATCATAAATTGCATGGGTAAAATATTTAATTTGTCACTTAGCTAAAGCTTTATTTTGATATTTTTATACATTTTAATTGAATTGATGTTACAAGTTAACTCGATACTAACTCAAGATTGATGACAACACCATGATAAACAATTTAATCTTGTTGGGGATAAACCCAATTTAAGCAACAAACAAGTAAAATAATGGAGAAATTGAAAAGATCGAACACAAACATTTTACGTGCAAAAATCCCTCCGAAGAGGATAAAAAATCACGAGTAAAGATAATTTCACTAAAACGGAAAAAGTGAAGAGTACAAAAGATGGAGGTAAAATTAAACCCTAAAACTCGAAACAAGAACCCTCAAAACATAAACATAAAAATCTTAGAAAGCTTGTAAAAGCTAATACCTAAATCTGTAATGGGTTATTTTTCTAGGACGGAAAAAGGGTATATTTATAGGATAAATTTTTAGGTCAAATAATATTAAAATAACCCACACTAATTAGAGTTTAAGCGGGAAACTAAAAGTAGAGTTTAACTGGGATAAAAAAAAGCCAAAAAATACAAGGCATAACTCCACAAATCTAACTTTTTCATTTTGATAATGTACATATTTAATGTGTTATTATTAATTAGTTTTAAACAGTTGGCAAAGACTAAGATTACTTTCAAGGCCTAGGTTTGAGTTTCACCACCTGCAATGTCGTTTTTCAAATTCATCCATATATATATTCACACCATCAAATTTATATATTCAAAAAAAAAATATTACTTACATGAAAATTTGAAATCCAAAAAATGTAACTTACAAATACGTAAAGGATAATAAAATATCTTTTAAAACTAAAATTTTAAAAAGAACACTATGAAAAATTGAAAAAAAATGTCGACATTAAATTTGTGTGATGATGGTGGCGTGGACTTTGCTTGTTAAAAAACAAAACTACTAAGAATGTGTGGTGTAAGGATTTGAATGCAGATGTAGATGCAGATATTGATATGGTAGTGGATTTGACTCTAGAACCAACACTTTCGTAGAAAGATAAGTTGTTGGGGAGAGGGGTCGTTGGATCTAGGAAGTTAGAGCTTCTTACTAGTTTTGCTGAAGATGAAGGATTCCAATTTTTGGAAGGCGATGTTACGAGGTTGGTTGTCAAATGGATCCCTTCGATTAATTTCTTAGATAGGATTCATCAAATCTTGATCAAGGACATGACTACCACGGTGGTCTTTAAACTATTGGGGTAAACTATGGCTATGTTGCTCTTCATAATAAGATTTACATTTTATGGAGGCTTTCCTTGTCATTCTAGTTAATGGACATCGAAAATGGGTATTTACTGGCGAAATTTCAGAGCATGGAAGACTCTGAGAAAGTGTTTTCACAAGGGCCCTGGACCTTGGACTATAAACTTCAATCCATTATAGGCCTACCCGAGCATTGTAATGGCGTGGTTTCATTTGCCCCGACTCTTGGGGTTCTTGTACAAACGAAAGATCCTTGAAGAGATTGAATGGATGATTAGAAAAGTCACGAAGTTGGATTTTAATACTGACAATAGAATGAGAGGGAGGTTTGCTCGAATGACAGTATACATTAACCTTGATAAACCATTAATTTCAAAGGTTTTGGTTAATGGTTCAATACAATAGGTTGAATACAAATAATATCTGATGGTTTACTTTTCCTATGGGTAGTTTAGCTACGTGAAAAATGTTGGAACGCTGGCACCCCTACAGCGCAGAGGAAAAATATAACACCCTGCGATCCTAACCATGGATCCATGTGTGAGGAACAAATCGGGGTGAAAAAGAGTTTCAAAATTACCGAATGGTGATTCTGAGTAGACAGTGATGCATCGGCAGTGAGTAATCTGATCTACTATCGAACCAAGCCGCAATCTTTGATGACTCCGACCTCTATGTAATCCACCCAGTTGACTATGAACGGAACGAATCCCCAAACAATTTTGGAGAAGACTTTGCTTTGACGGTTGCTAGACTCACCAAACAAAGAAAAACGAGATTTTATATCTTATTATTTTTTTAAGGTTTCTCAAAATTAAATAAATATAATAATGTTTAAAAACTAAAAATTATAATTACATTAATTATAATAAAGATTTCGGTAAACTATATTTATTTATATACGAACCAAAATCATATTCTCATTATGTGTACAACAACCTTGTACATATACTGTGTTCTATATTTGATTACCCAATTAAATTAATTCTATAATTAATTTAATTCATGCGACAACCAAACACAATACCAATTATGTTATATTCCGTTCATTTCAACTATAAGGTGTGACCCGTAGGTTCTTGTAACGTTAGCAGTAATGTTAGAACGATTCCAATGTTACAAACAATGAGTGGCACCTAGCAATGCATCATTGCTACCTAAGTCACAAGAAATCATGATTCGACATAACCTTTTTATGATTAATCTTTTCATGCACTAATCCTTAAGTCCTTTATCTCTGGATTGAACACAAGTCATGGAATAGTCACACTTGTATAGTCCATTCCATGTTCCTTGATATCTTAAGTAGACTATGATATACAAATAAGTATGACATCTCAATCAGCTTATTTAAGCATGGCCATGCATTTCTAGTCTCACTCAATCAAATGGCCTAAGATATTACTCCCATTATGTATGAGGGACTTATCTTATATCGATAAACCATATCCCTCTACATAGATTATGGTATATCCAACATCAGCCTTTATAGAACAACCAATTACGGTGTACGTTTGACTGTATCAAAATATACAACTCACGATGTTGGGATTATGATGATCTCAAGTCTGAGGATCATATACATATTAATCACTATGAGTAATGTCGTGACAATTACATAATAATCCAAGAAACATACTCATAATGGGTTAGTCCAATATGTTGTTCTCTAACACACATATTCATGCATCGATTCTGACACTCCATATCAAGGACAACTTTTTATCATCAATCAACTACATGTTAGTCTTAATGTGTTATCGTTGTCCTATCCAACAATAATACTTGACTAAGGACCTTTTAAGAATAATCATATTATTTTCAGGACATTATTATAAAACAGTTTATTTATACACACAGAAAAGAAACTGAAAAAATAATGGTAACCTCTTATATTAATAAACATGATAAATCAAGTATGTTATTACAACCATCTCATGATTGATCTTTGGGCATACTCTAACAAAAAAATCATGCCCAAAAAGTGTGGTGAATTTAACTCATTTGGATGGAAAGAACTCAATAATGATCTCTTCATCGGTAGCAAAAGGAATGGTGGAGGGATTAACAACATATGGGTTGTAGGTGCTGGTTGAGAGGTAAACCTGATGTAGTTTGAGGGAGATCTGGAGTACTTCGATAAAAAAATGGGGAAAAAGGCGATTGGATATAGATTGAATGCCTTGATCTTCGGCAACTTGAATGAAGGCGAGATTAGTGCAGTTCTGACTCCTTTGTTGGGCAATAACAGTAATTTGAAGGGGGTTTTAAAAGAAGGTGGTCAAGGGGTCTTGATTGGAAAAATAGGTGGGCAGTGGGCCTTACGAAAAAATAAAAGGAGTTTGAGAGTGGGATGGATAAAAAGAGCATTTCTGGGCCTAATATTTCTTTTGAGAAGGAGCCCACTATTGGGGCTAGCCCAAAATCGGGGAAAGATAAAGCAGCTGCTAAAAAACTAAAAGAAAACCCGTTGTCCCTTTCGCTCCCATAATGGTTGACGCTGATGTGGACCAATTTTATTTATGCCAATATGAGATGGCCCAAATAGACAATGTACAAGTTGGTTTAAGTAGTAGCCACAAAAGCGTACGTGTTATTTCTTTATCTGATGCAAATTTAGTCGTTGGGCATGGCTTTTCAGCTTGAATTGGTTCAGTTGCTATAACAAATTATAATCCAACATTTGAGGACTCAGTTGGGATGGAGGCCCCATTACAGGTCAAAGTGCTTGATTCAAGTAAGCACTCATGATAAGCTATACAATTAATATATTATAATCCCATTCTTAATGCGTTTTTGAATGATTAATTATAAAAATGAGTGAATTTGATGCTCCTAATCCTTTAAATTCATGTTTCTATACTTAGAAAAGCATTGGGAGCGAAAGGAGTAAAAAAGATCCAAAATTGGACAAATAGGGATGTTTTTAGGATCCACATGGCATGGGCTTTTCCACACAAGCTGGCCACATGCCCATGTGCCAGCCTTTGTCGATTTCGCACCTTACTTCCCAAATACACGGAAAAACCCAATTTTTAGGCTTTTTGAGCATTCTAAAGTCTATAAATACCAATTAAAAGAATACCAAATGGAGAAACCAAAGAAGATCAAAGAAAACACTCGAAGAACGCCATCGGAATCAACTCAGAAGCGGATCTCCCTTGAGATTGAAGATCTCCGTTTAATTTCTTTCAAAGTTTTATTGAGTTTCTTTATGTCTTGTGGTTATCCTAACTTTGAGATGTTTCTATTCAGGATTATGAACTAAATTCCCTAGATACTTAGGGAGGATGAAACCTATGATGAATTTTATTATTTGATTTCTGATTTACATGATAAATATTTGATTCTTGTCCTCAATTATGGATGCTTATTTCTTGTTTTAATGTTTCTGGGATATTAATTCATGTTTAATGTGCTTATTTCAGTAGAGCAAAAGTCCTTGTTTAAGAGTAGATCTAGCATAATTGAGTGGAGTTGTATGCAATCCTAGAAGTAAGATGACAGAAATCTATCAGATTAGAGTCAAATGTAATAGGGAAATCCATAGATCGAGTTAATGTGACAATAGGGGTTTTAATTAGAAAGAGGTTTCAATTAGTCAACCTAGAGACAGTTTTTCTTATTCTCGAAAGAGATATTAACATAATTTAGGGATTTCTACGGATTAAGACACAAGTGAATAAATCGTTTAATTCAGATTCATAATAATAGGTGAAGTCTAGGTGGATTCTTTCATGGGTATTGTCTATCTCATTGGTTATTATTCGATTATTTCCTTGATTTATTATCTGTTGCATTCTTAGATAAATTACTTTAGTAATTTTAGATTAAACACAATCACTCCAATTTATCGGCTAAATAATAGAAAAATAGTAATTACTAGTACTTTTAGTCATTGTAGATACGATATTCCCTACTTACCATAGCTATACTATTGTTTGATAGGTGCGCTTGCCTTTGTTGTTTTTATTGTTAGTTTAGTGACCATCAAGTGTTTGGTGCCGTTGTCGGGGACTAAAATATTAGGAACACTTTATTTTTATTAATTTAGCCATTTTTGTTTTTAGTTGAATTTTTACATTCTAATTTTTCTTTTATTTGCTCCTGGTAGGTTCTTTAGATTATGACTAGAAGAAACCCGTCGGGACTATTATTATTTGATAGTGAAATTGAAAGTACTGCTCACAGAAACCGTAGAGAAGCAAGGAAAAGTTGACAGAATATAGTAGACGAGCAAGAGGACATTATTATTACTAAGGAGATGGGTGATAATTAGAATAATCAGCTACCTTTGCAGTTGTTGCAAATCTTTCAAATCCAGATCCTCTTCCTCGTACTATGTACGATTATGCCAAGCCCACTCTAACTGGGTCTGAATCGAGTATTGTGAGACCCATCATTGCTGCGAATAATTTTGAACTGAAGTCGAACACTATTCAGATAATTCAACAATTTGTTCAGTTCGAAGGTTTGCAAGACGAAGATCCAAATACTCATTTGGTTAATTTTCTGGAAGTCTATGATACTTTCAAGATAAATAGCATTTCTGACGACGCCATTTGTTTACGATTATTCCCTTTCTCGTTGAGGAACAAAGCTAAACAGTGGTTGAATTCTTTACCATGAGGTTCTATTACCACATGGGACTAAATGACCGAGAAATTCCTACTGAAGTACTTTCCACTAGCTAAGACAACTAAGTTGAGGAATGATATCTCTTCCTTCATTCAGATTGATTTAGAGACCTTATATGATGCGTGGGAAAGTTATAAGGACTTATGGAGACGGTGCCCTCACCATGGGTTACCTTTATGGTTACAAGTTCAAACCTTCTACAACAGTTTGAATCCCTCAACTAGGCAGTTGATCAATGCAGCAGTCGGTGGAAACCTAAATAATAAAACACCTGAAGTGACTTATGAATTTATAAAGGAGATGGCATTGAATAATTAGCAGTAGCAAGCCATGACGACAAAGCCGATGAAAGTAGCCGGTGTTTTCAAATTAGATACAGTCACCATATTATCAAATCAGGTAGAACAATTAAATAAGAAAATTGATGGTTTATATGTTTCTACGTGGGTACATCCGGTGATGCAATGCGATACGAATGGAGGAGGAATGAACAATCCAGAATGTTTACCCTACGGTCCTACCACAGAAAATGAACAAATCAATTATATGGGTAATAATTCTAGGCCTCAAAATAACCCTTATAGTAATACCTATAATGCAAGTTGGAGGAATCATCCCAATTTCTCTTGGGGTGGTCTAGGAAATCAAATAGCACACCCCCTTCCAACAACAACCTTACCAGTAGAGAAGAGGTTGAACCTTGAAGAGATGTTGATGAATTTCATCTCGGTGTCAGAAACCCACTTTCAAAACACTGAAGTAGCACTTAAAAATCAGCAAGCATTTATTCAAGGTCAATGGCTCGAGAACCAAATCGGCCAACTCACTAAGTTAATTTCAGAACAACCACAAGGGAGTTTGTCTAGCAATACCGAAACTAACCCAATGGAGCAACTTCATGCAATTATTGTTCAAGACGAAGAGGGTTAGTTGGATCTAAACAGGAACCGAGGTAAGAGATTATGGTAAGTAACGGTAAGGTTAAGGCAAGCCAGAATGAACAAAAGTTGGTTGTTGTAAATTATAAACCTCGAGCGTCATATCCTAACACGACGAAGAGAGACCACATGAACGGACAATTTGGTAAGTTTCTTAAACTTCTGAAAAAATTACATATTAACTTACCATTTGTTAAAGCTCTTTCGCAGATGCCCAATTCCGTTAAATTTTTAAATGAGCTTTTGGAAAACAAAAGGAAGTTAGATGATTCATCGACTGTAAAGCTAAATACAGTTTGTTTGGCCATATTACAAAATAAACTACCCAACAAGTTGAAAGATTCAAGGAGTTTTACTATTCCTTGTTTAATTGGTAGTTTGAATATTAATAATGCTTTGGCTGATTTAGGGGCTAGTATTAATGTCATGCCCTATAAAATGTTTAAGCAATTATATCTTGGGAAACCCAAATAAATTAGGATGAGTATACAATTAGCAGATAAAACCATTAGATTTCCTAGTGGTACTATTGAAGATGTTCTTGTAAAAATTGATAAATTCATTTTCTTAGTTGATTTTGTTCTTTTAGACATGGATGAGGGTAATAAAGTACCTTTAATTTTAGGAAGACCCTTTTTAGCAATTGTTAGAACTACAATTGATGTTGGTACATGTGAATTAGTACTTCATGTAGGAGACGAAATGATTACTCTCCAAGCTCGTGATTCTATTAAGACATCTAGTGATTGAGATGATTTTACAAGTTTTGTTAATATAAGTAACCATGTGGCTCAACATTCTTTTCAGGAAACCCCTTGGAAAAACGTAATAGAGCCACGTTCCAGTCCATGCGACAGAAACAGAATGACTCATGAAGAACGAATGTTACAAATTGATGAACTGGATGAATGGTGGACACATGGCAAGGAGAAACCGAAAAAACACGATGAAGAGCCAAAGCGACGCCATGATGAGCATGTGGATGGAACAAACCAATTTAAGCTTGGGGACAAGGTACTACTAGATAAAATGGATCCTCGAATTGCCACTTCGGAGCTTAATGCAAATGGATCAAATCCCTTTACGATACTGAATGTCTTCCCATACGGAACAGTCAAGGTAACTCATTCTGAATTTGGCACATTTAAGGTAAATAGTACTCGACTTAAACCTTATTTTGATAATATAATTGATAATGAAAAAGAGAAGCTTCGGCTCTACAAACTATCGTAACCATGCAAATACGAGGTAAGTCAACCTTAGACTTTAAATAAACGCATCTCAGGAGGAAACTCGAGTGTTAAAACTGCAAATTCTCTTAATTTTAATTCATGTTATTTTTAAAACTAATTTTCAAATTTAAGAAAAATATTTTTAACCTACACAGGTGTGTCCCAGGCCATCTGCACTATAAGGGGTTTGACGGTGAGTTACACGGCCTGGCGACATGGCCATGTAACCTACGCGGCCTAAACATACGGGGGTGTCTTTGGCCGTGTAGATATTAGGACTTAAGTTTTCAAAAAATTGACAGTTACAAGGCCTGAAATAGTCTACACGGCCGTGCGCCAGGAAACACGGGCGTGTCCTAGGTCGTGTGAAACTTGGAGCTAATTTTTTTATTTTTAAATCAAGTCAGAGAGTTACACGAGCAAAGTACACGGCCGTGTACGAGACACGGTCGGGCCACACGGGCATGTGGAAGTACACACGGGTATGGGAGAAACAAAGGAAATCACATATGGCCTGGACATACGGGCGTGTCCAAGGTAGTGTAAAGGCTGGGTTGGTATGTTTAATTGCACACAGGTTGGTAAAGAACCACACGGGCCCTTACACAACCGTGTCACCCTTAAAAAACCCTAGCCTCCTTTTATTTTCCTTTGTTTGGTCTCCTTCCCCAACTTCCCAACCAATCCTAACTGCCACCACTCTCCTACCCTCCACAATCCGGCCACCGTCGTCGCCCCCACTCTCTCATCTCCTACCTGTTTCCCCCTCACCTCTTCCTCACCTAAGCTCGACCCTATACCCTCATCGCCCCTCCCACTCAACTACACCCTCTCCCCCTTCTTCCTTTCTTCCTCCACCCTCAATCTCAGACTCTCACCAATCAGACCCAACTGAGCCTCTCTTGCCCTCCACCCTCAGTCCCGCACCACCCACGCCCCTTCCCTTTCTCCTTTTCTCCTATTCTCCCTCCACTGCAAACCACCCCACCGTTTGTTCCTCTCCCCAATCTCTCTTTTTTGCGTCAAACCGTCGCACAACCCCGTCCATCACCGCACCGACCGTTAGTAGCTCCGGTCACCACCCATTGTTTGTCCTATTTTATTACTTATTTATTTATTACTTAATATTATTATTTTTAGTTATATTGTTTTATTTTTCTAGTTCTAGTTGTTTCTTATCCTTACTGTCATTATTATTATTTTATTTTTCTTATTATTCTTACTTTTATTCTCATTAGTTGATTTTAATTATTTGTTTACTATTTTTATTGTTATTGTTCTTAGTATATGCCTTGTGTTTTTATATTTTTATTCTTCTCTTTCTAATTTTATTATTTATTATTTTATTTTTACTAGTAGTTCACTATTTTTATTGTTTTTCATTTTCACTTCGTTTCTTATTATTATTTTTCTTTATTATTATTTCTTAGTTAGTTTGCATGTTTACTCAAATTAGTACCTAAATTATGCATGATTGATATTCGTAAATATTATTTTAGGAGTCTATTTTCTATTTAGGCTGTTTAGATTTCACTACGCGTCATAGGATGATTCTTAGTTTCATAGCTTCCATCACACAATTGTTCTGTCGACTTCTCTATTTCTTTATTTGATACTACTTATGTTATTTTTCTAATACTAAATTATTTTATTTTTCAGGCATACCATGATGAACACATAAAGCAAGTCCAAGATCGTCATCCCCGCTTCGAAAAAGTGGAAGACCCTTGGTGTAACCTCCTCCTCGAGCGCTTTCGTCGAGGCCGGCCACCCTTATATCCAATTTTCAGCGGGCCTCCAGGAGGACTTATTTCAGCTACTTTGACTATGACCACTAGGCTTAGGCCGATGTATTGATTGGGCCTCTTTAGAGCAGGTCCAATTAGCTTATCATGTTCGCGCCTTCCTCTACAGCCTCGTGGGACCAGTTTTTCTCCATCATTGAGCCCACATACATGGAGCTGACTTTAGAATTTTGCTTTACATTTACTCTACAGCATGTGATGACGACTCATGACAAACCAGACACCATCACTTTTAGATTTGGTGGCCTGGTGCACCATATGAGTGTCCCTGAGTTTGACGCTACTTTGGGACTATACACTAACAAGTTTATAAGTGTCGAGAACTTTCTCCGCCTACATTGGTACATCTACTACTCACCATTTCTTTGTTGGATGACTTTACAATGAGTATGACACCTTATGACACGAGTCACTCGAAGACGACTTCTCTCCCTCCGGCTTTACAGTATATTCATGCTCTCTTGGCTCACACTTTGACAGGTAGGAGAGAGAACACCGGAGTCGTCAGTACCACCGATGCATATTTTTTATGGAGCATGGCCACAGGGCATATTTTTTATTTAACCAACTTCATCGCCTTCACATTCCACCATCAGACAGGCCGCAACAGGAAGGGTCCTATCTGTTTAGGCCCTTATGTGACTCGACCCGCTCCACACTTCAGTCTCCTCAATACATCAGAGCAGTCCTCCTCCCTTGTACTTGCCGGCCAGATCTCCTCACAGGAAATATCGAGCATGACCCATATGAGGATGATTGAGCGACTTCGTGGAGTGGATCCTCCTTAGTACCGATTATCTTATTCTGACCCTCAGGATGAGCCCGAAGATTTCATTAATGATGTTTCCTTCCATCCCGAGGATCCACCTGGTCTTCCACCTTCGAGTCACCATCCTGTTTCCTTAGCTACTACATTAGATGACCTCTCTGAACAATTCACTCACTTCGAGCAGCACTAATTTTAGAGGTTCGATAGTATTGACGCGACATTACAGCAGATCTGTCAGCATCTCCATATCTCCTCTTTAGCGCCGACGACTCACGACACCGACGTTTCTGACGATAAAGACCATTAAGTTTATTTTTTTTATTTTTATTTTAAGTTTTATTTTATTTTTATTTTTATTTTTAGTTCTTTTTATTATTTTCTTAGCCTTATTTTGTTTCTTAGCTTTTGAACTATATTTTTATTTTTATGGTTGTTTCTAATCAAGTTAGTAACCTTTTAATGTTCTTCACTATTTGTGTTTATTTTCTTATTAGTTTGCTCGAAATTATGCACTACATCTAGATTTATCCATAATTTCACTTTTCACCATTCTGGCAATTTCATCCAATATTTAGGGCAGTTTAGTTTTCTCCCTTTCTTATGATATTCTGTTTATACTGTGATTATATATGTTTATACATTGAGGACAATGTACATCTTAAGTGTGGGAAGGTTATTTATATGATTATTAGAAAATCCCTAAATTACGTCTTGTATTTAAGTAATTTTCTCATACTTCTATTAGAATGATTTTTGTCGATTTGGAATTTTTGTTGATGTGTTTTAGATTAATTTGTCGATAATTGTGTATTATTTGATTTAAACCTTAAGACATGAGAGAATCAAGCATGATAAACTATTTTTTAGAAATTAAAATTTTTTAGGTTGCTTCCCTAAATTGAAGTATTATTTTCAAGTTTGAGATTTATAAGTTTAACATCAAAAACCATAATTTTTTGAGATTTTGAACCTTTAGAGCTTACATTTTTCTTGCTCATTTTATTATTGGTTATGAGTGTGTCAACCTGATTTGTTATTCTACAACTTCCTTCGATTATGCATGTCGAGACCACACATTTGATTTAATTCACTGAGATGATAAAGGCACTTAGGTTTTAACCCACTTATCCCATAAAAAGCCTACCTTTTTAATTAACCCTTAGTGAACTTCGTTGAGCCTAACACACCATTTATTAATTTACTCATTAATGTTAACCCATAACTCATTTTTTGTTCATTGAGAATTTTCCCCGTTTTATTGACTCCCTTTTCTGTTGAGGTTTGATTTGGTTAGTTGTCTAACTATGCTCTTTTGTTTGATTTGCTAAATTATTTCTTATTGTGAAAAACATCAAAATAAAAAATATATATATTGATTATGATTTAGTTTTATGATTGAGCTTGAACAGTTAAATTCATAATTTGAAAAGAAGCTCATTTTCTTATTCTTGAATAGTTCTTGATTTATGCATTTGTTTTTAAATTAGCATTTGTTTATTTTTCTAGTTTGGTAATTTATCAATTCCATCTAGATTTTGACCATCTTTTTCGGCCTTTCTCCACACCCTTAACCTAAGGCCCATTACAACCTCTTAAAGACCTTTTGATTTATATACCATCTCATTTTATAATGGTGGAGATTTGATTTTCACGCAAGCCTATGGTAATAACGTTTCTTGTTTGACTATTGAGTGTTTATTCCTAAAATTTAAACACTTTGAGTGCTTGAGTGAATCTTTAGTCAAGATGTCAATTCTTGTTAATTTTAAATTAAAGGTAACCACTTAAATAAGGGGAGACACCTATGTTTTCGTGTTTAAAAATGTCAGTTTGGATTGTTTGAGACTTTAGTGCTCTTTTAGTTGAATTGTCAATGCATGATTATTTGTAAATTATTTTGAGATATTATTGATGGGGATTAAAAGTTGAGAAATATTAATTTTACTGTGAGTTGAGGCTTTTGCTTGAGGACAAGCAAACGCTTAAGTGTGGGGATATTTGATAAGCTATAAAAGTAACATATTTTAATCTCATTCTTAATGCGTTTTTGGATGATTAATTATAAAAATTAGTGAATTTGATGCTCCAAATCCTTTAAATTCATGTTTCTATACTAAAGAGAGCATTTGAGAGCGAAATGAGCGAAAAACAAGCTAAAATCAGATAAATAGATTTATTTTCAGGATCCACACGACCTGGGCAATTCCACATGGGTTGGCCACACACCCATGTGCAAGCCAGTGTTGATTTCGCACCCTGCTTCCCAAATACGCGGAAGAACCCAATTTTTGGGCTTTTCAAACTTTCTAAAGTTTATAAATACCAATTAGAAGAAGATCAAATGGGGCAATCAGAGAAGATCGAAGAAAACACTCGAAGAATGCCATCAGAATCAACTTATAAGTAGATCTCCCTCAAGATCGAAGATCTCCGTTTAATTTCTTTCAAAGTTTTATTGAGTTTCTTTATGTCTTGTGGTTATCCTAACTTTGAGATGTTTCTATTCAAGATTATGAACTAAATTCCCTAGATACCTAGGGAGGATGAAACCTATGATGAATCTTATTATTTGATTTATGATTTACATGATAAATACTTGATTCTTGTTTTCAATTATGGATGCTTATTTCTTGTTTTAATATTTTCGAGATATTAATTCATGTTTAATGTTCTTATTTCAGTGGAGCAAAAGTCCTTCTTTAAGAGTAAATCTAGCATAATTGAGTGGAATTGCATGAAATCCTAGAAATAAGATGACATAAATCTACCGAATTAGAGTCAAATCTAATAAGGGGATTCATAGATCAAGTTAATGTAACAATAGAGGTTTTAATTAGAAAGAGATTTCAATTAATCAACCTAGAGTCAGTTCTTCTTACTCTCGAAAGAGTTATTAACATAATTTAGGGATTTCTACGGATCAAGACACAAGTGAATAAATCGTTTAATTCAGATTCATAATAATATGTGTAGTATAGATGGATTCTTTCCTGGGTATTGTCTATCTCATTAGTTATTATTCAATTATTTCCTTTATTTATCACTCTAATTTGTCGACTAAATATTAGAAAATCGGTAATTACTAGTACTTTTAGTCCTCGTGGATACGATATTCCCTACTCACCATAGCTATACTATTGTTCGATAGGTGCGCTTGCCTTTCACATATGTATAGTTAGTTTAGTGATCATCAACTCAACAATTTTCTTTTAAGAATATTTGTATCCAGTTGGACGTAGAACCATGATGGGTAGCAGTTTCATAGAAGTTGGAAAGGTGTTCTGATTGCTAAATGACGCGATTCTGGTGGGAAAGTCGATTCGGCCCGAAATAGAATGATCTTCAATAAGAGTTTACAAGGGCATGGAGACAAGTTCAAGACTACAGGGAATTCACGTGTTCCTCTCACAAATACAATGAATTCCATGGTTGAACTTATCAGTTGGGTTTAAAGGTTGGTAAAGGTGGCTCATCGGGCACTAGGAAAGGACTAGCAAGTTCGAATACCCCCAGACAATAAGGGTTAGTCCTCTCTATTTTTTATTTGCTTATAGATTTGTCCATATTCTCTTGGAAATGTCAAGCTTGTGCCAATATTAAGTTTCTTTGCGTTTTTTGCGAGTATAATATGAAATATAAATCGGATATAGTTAGTCTACTTAAAACGAGAGTAAGTGGGGCAAAAGCAGATAATATTATTACCAAGATAGGATTTCAGTTTTTTCACTGTGTTGAAGCAATGGGTTTTTTTAGAGGTATCTAGGTTGGTTGGAATGAGACAATTCGGGTTCAGGTGGTTCGTAATCATCCACAAGTTATTCTAATCCAACTTTTTACTCTAAGCACAATCAGTCGATCTATATTTCTTTTGTTTACAGTAATCTTGAAAGGCAAAAAAAATTCTATCCGAGGGCTTAAAATCTTCTATTCTTGTGGGAGAAGTCCCTTAACTTGCTATTGGGGACTTTAATGTCATTCTCTCTGCCAGTGAAAAGAAAGGGGATGTTTGAGTCGAAGGAGATATTCCTTGTTTGGTAATTTCATGGAATCAGTTGAGTTACAAGACAAGGGATTTAGAGGCCCTTCTTATAATTGGTGCAGGGGCAAAATTTTTTGGAGATTAGATAGAGTCATTGGCAATGATGCATGGATGAGTGCTTTCCCTAATAGAACGGTGACTCATCTCTCGAGGCTTAGTAACTCAAAAAACAAAAAAAGAGAAAGGTTAAGAATACTCCCCATGTGTTTCTAACGATGTTGGTTAGGAGTAATGACTTTGTAGGATGTCGAGGATTGTGGAAACTTGGGTTTCCACTGTTTTAATTTGAGCCTCGATCCGGCTTAAACGTGCCTCTACAGATGAAGGAGACTGCTCCCCTTGCTCTTTAGTAGTGAAATTTGGACGTTGGCGAAGGACCTTACTACCGCGAGCAGTTGGCATACCTAGAGAAACAAAATAATATGCAGTAGGGGTGCCGACAAGTAAACCCATAGAATCCAAACAATATTCATCAAGGATATCCGTAGTATATGAATATGTTAAGGATGAGAAATTGACTTCAATGGGAAAAAGTTGAGAGGTTAAGTTTGTAACATAATGGCCAAGTATTAGTGGTTGATTACAGCATGAAAGTTCCGTGCAAACCAATATCCTAAATTAACTTTAAATCAAGAATGCATACACCACAAAAAAATTCAATTTTAGTTAAAATAGATAACGAATCATTTCGACCTGAAAAACTAAAGGCTAAAAACCAATCAATATATCTCAAAGCGGGTTCATGCACAATAAACAACTTGAGCATCAAAGTTACTTGGTATATCTAACAAAGCAATCTGTTAGGAATCGATTTGTATGTTGTAAGGGTCAATGAAACCCATGGCAATGTTAAAATAAAAAATAGACTTCCTAAAGTTTTTACCAAGTAACTGAAAACAAACAACGTCTTACGTTTCAACAGTTCGTAACGCATTAATATTGAAGCTAAACATTATGTAGAATTCATAAATTAATTCATAATATGCACTACATGAGATATTTGCAAATGAACTCTAACCAATAGCATCAGAATAGCTTATCACAGCATCACAAATATTAAACATATCAAGGGTGTAAAAATCAATTTGCTTACAGAGCGGGAGTGGACATTGTCGAATGTTGTCGTATCTTGCCGATGCTTCAGAGGCGAAAAGTTCAGACACCCTCGTAATCATCCTTCAGTAGGAATAATGTAGGCATGACCTCACCTATTACGTTGACCATTTCATGGTGGTCGAACATTTTTGTCAGCCGAGTCAGGTGGTGGACTCAAATTTCTAGCAGCGTGCTAACTCATGAATCGGTGGTCGATGGGCTCGAGAGGTAGAAAATCGTGTTCAGAGCTCAGAAACATGCTCGTTTCCAGTCAAAAGACCTTCGCCATGGTCTGACTAACCTGGATAATACGTTAGTAAAAGTAAAACAGGTTGTAGGTTAGGAGTCAACCTTTCAGAAGTAGCGAGGCTGTTGTTCGATCATTCTATCTCGATTGGAGTTGGGCTTTTGTCGCTGATGAGTTCTCATTGGCGCGGCCGTTCGTCTTGTAGGGGTGGAGACGATTCGTTATCGTCTAAACCAACGACAAGAGGTGCTAAAAATCAATTTCGTCAATGATTGATCGAAGTCAAAATATTGTCGACCATTTGGTTCCTAGTTCGAGCCATGGTTTCTGTATAGGCTTTAGGAACAAAAGGCTTTGGTTGCTCAGGGTGGTGGTTCATGGTAGTGGCAAACGGCGACATACAGCGATAAATGGCAGTTGTGACTGTCAGCGTTAATGATTATATGGGTCTCGAAGGATACCGGTCAGTGTTTTAAATATGACGTCTGTTAAGGTGGTTGGAGTTGGGGTTGGTGTTTAAAAGATCAGAGGTGTTATGGGTTTTAAAGTTCGTGGAACAGTGGTGGTTAAGTGCTAAGGGAGTGTTGTGGTACATGGGTGAGAGAAGGGGTTGTCGAATAGTGGTTCATGGTGGAGAAAATGAGAGGTGAATGGTGGTAGAGGAAAAAAGAGGTGAACAGAGGTGGAGGGGAAAATGAGAGATGAACGGCGGGGAGGAGAAAAGAGGAACGACGGTGGTGCTTGTGTACCATCGACGTTACTGTAGGTGGGTGCAACTGTGACTGATCTGTGTGGCAACTTCGTTCGGTGACGATGTGATAGTGTGAATGGGGGTTAAGGTTTTCTTTTTTGTGTGTGTGGAGAAGATGAAGAATAAAGGGAAAGGGTAAAGGGGTTTGGGGGTTTTCTCTTTTTTTTTCTTGGTCGGTTGAGCCTTCTTTTGTTTTTCTTCCCTTTTTTTCTACCTGGGCCTGATTGGCCGTTTGGCCCAATTCTTCTCGCTTCCCCTTTTTTTCTTTTGGGTTTCATTGGACTTATTTGGGATTTAGGTATTTGGGTATATTTTTAGGTTTTGGGTAAATGGTTTTTATTTGGGTGTTAGGTTGGTATTGAGCATGGAGTTTTTATTTGGGTTAAGGATTTTGGCTTTTGTTTGTAGGTAAATTATTGTCAGCATTTAGCACATCGTGCCCACGCGACCATCAGTATTCGAGTTTTGTAAAATTAACAACCTCCATTACATTCCTGAAAATAACATATTAACTGGATTAAATAAAAACTTATTTATTTTATTTTCATCCTAAATCTTACTAAAACTAAAAATTAAATAAATTAAAATAAATTTGGGCTGTCTCCCAATAAGCCCTTTTGTTTAACGTCGCTAGCTCGATGACCTGGAAATTTATTCAACCGGTTCTTTGAGGATTAATTCCTCAACCATGTGGACTTGAAATTTTTTGTAGAAAGGCTTTAATCACTATCCATTGACCTTGAAGACTGTTCCAGATTCTTCACTTTTGACTTCGACTGCACCATGCGAAAATGCATAAGTAATAACAAAAGGCCCAACCACTTAGTTCGGAGCTTACCTGTAAAATTCTTAGTGTAGGGTCATAAAGTAATACTTTCTGCCCTACCACAATTTGTTTACGGTTTACCTTTTGATCATGGTATGTCTTGATCTTATCCTTATAAATTTGGGAACTTTTATACACTTCTCGTTGAATTTCCTCAAGTTCCTGAATATGTAACTAACGATACTTACCTGCAGCTTCTAGTTCCATGTTTCATTACTTAACCCAAAATGTTTTATGTTCTAGTTCTATAAGAAGATGACACGGTTTATAAAAAAATAGTTAATAAGGAGACATACTTATTGGTCATTTATAAGCTGTACGATACGCCCACAGTACATCATTTAGTCGCAAACTCCAATCTTTCTTATCTAGTTTAACAGTTTTCTCCAAAATCAACTTGATTTCTCGATTCGACACTTCAGCTTAACTGTTTGATTGAGGGTGATAAAATGTAGTGACTCGTTGCACTACCTCGTATTTTTTCAAAAGTGTGTCGATTACCTTATTACAAAAATGCGTTCCCCGATCGTTGATCAATGCTTGCGATGTGCCAAATCTGGAAAAATATAACTCTTTAGAAAATCCACTATCGTTTTGGCATCAACATGACGAGTGGCTTTAGCTTCCACCCACTTTGACATATAATCAACTACAAGTAAAATATAAATGTTACTGTATGAAGAGACAAAAGGTCTCATAAAATTGATGCCCCATATATAAAAAATTTCACATATATTTATAGGTGTTAGAGGCATTTTTTTTCCAGCTTAAGTTTCTTACCCTTTAACACTTTTCGCATGTTTTATAGAATAAATATGCGTCACGAAAAATATGTGGCCAATATAGTCCACATTCAAGTATTGTATGCACAGTTTGTTTAGGGCCAAAATGTCCACCACATCTGTAAGAATGACAATAAGATTGAATTGATTTTACCTTAGTTTCTGTAACGTAACATAAAATTACCTGATCGGAACAATATTTCCAACGGTAGAGGTCGTCCCAAACATAGTATTCCAATTCACATTCGATCTTATCTTTTTCAGATCGTGATAAATTGGAAGAAACTATACCTATAGCAAGGTAATTCACATATCTACGTACCAAGGAAAATTTTTTTGAGAAGAAATCAGACTTTCATCTGAAATATCGTCTTTAAAAGGTGTGACATCTTTCGATGGAGGTATTCGACTCAGATAATCAGCTACCAAATTTTCGCGTCCTTTCTTATCCTTTATTTTAAAACCAAACTCTTGCAAAAGTAATATCCATCTAATAAGCCTCGATTTTGCTTCCTTTTTCCCGATCAGATATTCAAGTGTTGTATGGTCAGAGAAAACAACAATATTAATCCCTAATAAATATGAAAGAATTTTTTCCAAAGCAAATACTATGGCTAGAAACTCTTTTTCAGTGGTCGAGTAATTGTTTTGGTGGCATCTAAGGTCTTAGATGCATAAGAGATAATCTGTGGTTCTTTCTCGATTATTTGCCTAATGATTTCTCCTATGCTATGGTCACTTGCGTTGCACATTATTTCAAAAGGATAGTTCCAATTTAGAGGCTAAATGATGGGTGCCGAAATAAGTTTATGTTTGAGCGTGTCAAATACATCCCTACATGATTAGTCAAATTCGAACTCTTTGTCCTTCTATAAGAGATTACAAAGAAGTTCTGTAATTTTTGAAAAGTCTTTAATGAACTATTTGTAGAAAGTTGCATGACCAAGGAAAGAACGAATCTCCCACATAGTTCTAGGGTATAAGAGTGAGTTAATCATATCGATTTTTGTTTTATCAATAGAAATTTCTTCAGCAGAAATGATATGACCTAAAACTAATCCTTCATCAACCATAAAATCACATTTCTCATAGTTTAAAACAATGTTAAATTCAAGGCACCCTTCCAAATTTTTTGCAATGTTTGACAAACACACCTCAAATGACTCATCATACACAATAAAGTCATCCATGAATACCTAAATTATTTTCTAAGTGTAGTTAGAAAATATAACTTACCATACACCTTTGAAATGTGGCTGGTGTGTTGCAAAGTCCAAACAATATCCGTCTATAAGTGAACATGCCAAATGGACACGTAAACGTCATCTTCTCTTGATCCTCTAGTGCCACAAGAATCTGGAAAGAACCTGAGTATCCATCAAGACAACAATAATGAGATTTTCCAACTAAACGTTCTCACATCTGGTCAATAAAAGGAAGTGGAAAATGATATTTTCGAGTTAAAGAATTCAACTTCCTGTAATCAGTGTAGACTCTCCACCCGTTTTGGACTCGAGTGGGAACCATTTCACCTGCCAAATTTTCAATTACGGTCACGCTAATTTTTTCGGCACTACATGGACTGGGCTTACCCAATTACTGTAAAAAATGGGATAGATCAACGTCAAGTAACTTTTTAATTTCTTTCCATACCACTTACATCATAGGCAGATTGAAACGCCTTTAAGTCTCTCTTTTGGGAACTGCATTCTCTACAACTGAAATTTTATGCACGTAAGTCAAGGGATTCAAATCCTTAATGTCAACTATCTTCCATCCAATCACCTCTTTATAATATCTAAGAACTCGTACCAAATTTTCCTCTTCTACTTTCGAAAGTTTACTCGAGATTATTACAGGTAAGGTATTTCCTTCGCCGAAAAAAGTGTACTTCAAATGGTTCGAAAGTGGTTTTAGTTCCAACTCTAGAGTCTACAAACCAGATGGTAAAAATTAGTTTGTGAAAAGGATAATTCAAAATTTTTACCTGAATTTTTTCGTAATTGTGGTGCCTCTATGCTAGTCATTGTTTTGCAAACAGACTCTTCAATTGTTATACACTCCTCTAGTTTTTCCATGGCATCAAAGTTTAGACTTCTGCAAAGAATAGTTCATAATTCATATTCGCCATGATATTCCAAATGTAATTCAATTAATGGCTCAATTAGATCAATATTAAAAAATTAGAAATCATGCTAGGGCGATTCATGGCCTCATAAACGTTAAATTTCCAACTCCATAGTGAGTATCCCACTTCACACATGAATCTTCATTTGTACGGTACTAAAAAATGGTCTCCCAAGAAGTATGTCAGAAGAATTAGCCGAGTTGTCATCTTCCATGTCGATAATGTAGAAGTCTACAAGAAATATTAGTTCAATTACCTTAACAAGAATGTCTTCCAGCACTCCACGTGGATGCACTACGGATCTATATACAAGCTGAATAATTACACTTATTTCCTTTAAAGGGCTCTCGTTAAGTAGTTTATAAATTGACAAAGGCATAACATTAATTGATGCGCCTAAGTCACACATAGTTTTTTTAATACCGACACTATCTATTTTGCAATATATGGAAAACATACCATGGTCCTTACATTTAGGTGGTATTTTCCTTTGTAAAACAGAGGAAACATTTTCTCCGACACTCACATTTTCATTGCCCAAGAGCTTCCTCTTACTTGTGCATAATTCTTTTAAGAAATTTGCATATCATGGAATCTACTTAATCTCATCAAGAAGAGGTATGTTGATTTTTACCTTTCGAAAGGTGTTGAGTGTCTCCTTCTTTGCTCGCTCCTTACATTGGACAAGTCTTTCAGGAAACGGAGGTGGTACTGCAAATGATTTTTATGGTGTTGACTCCACTGAAGCCTCTGTGTCAAGTTTCTTCTCATCTCAACCAGTGTCGTGGGCACGACTAGTGCCAGGTGCAGGTTCCAAAACCTTCCCACTCCTCAATGTCATAGCACTTACAAAAGGTAGAAAGTGGATAATTGCATTAAATCTAATCAATTTCTAATGTATTCAAGGTGTTTTTTCAAATATACTTCCTCACCTATTTACACAAATTATGCAAAATGAACAAGCTACCAGACTAGCTATCTTTAGGATACTAGAATACAAAGTTCTAGCTACACGTTACAAAGAAGGAAACATAATTGCATCACCACTTTGAAATTTAATAGATGCGATTGGATTTATGATGCAAAGGTCTTATAGCTCGAGGCAGTTAGTTTCTTCCAAAAGTTGTACAGTGAGCAATCAAAGCCTATGGGGAGTCTTCCCTATAGTTTGTTTCCTTGTTTTGAGCAATGTGATATTCAACTGGTAGAAAAGAAAGTGTTAGATGATGAACCAAGGTTGCACTTTTCGACATGGCTCCTTTAAAGGCACGGGATAGTGATGGCTTTCATGCACTACTTTTCAGAAACATTAAGATCTAGTCGGGCTGAATAACACTTTAATTGTTTTAATCCCTAAAGTTCCTAGCCTTAAAGGCTTTACCCAATTTCGTCCTATAAGTTTGTGCTCTATTTTGTATAAGTTGGTTATGAAGGTAATTGCAAACCATTTTAGATCATTCTTTCCAAAGATCATTGGACAAGAATCGACTGATTTTATTGTAGAACAAAACGTTACAGATAACATCCTCATTGCACAGGAAGTTATCCACTCCATAAAAAGCAAACACAATAATAGACATTGGATGGCTATCAAAATCGACCTGAAAAAGGCTTATGACAGAGTACGATGGGAGTTCATTGATGCCTCTCTTTGTGCTGCAGGTATTACTAATATGCTCAGAAATGTTATTATGTTTGCTATCACCAACTCTTCTATGCAGGTGCTGTGCCTATCCAAAAATTTAGACTTGCTAAAGGTATTCGACAAAGGTGCCTGTTATCACCATTCCTTTTAGTACTTTGTATGAAATGGCTTGGACATAGCATTCATTCTTCCATTGATAGTGGTCGATGGCGATCTATTCGTCTATCTCGGTCTAGGCCAAACTTCTCTCAAATTTTATTTGCTAATGATTTAGCCATCTTTGGTCAGACAAACATACAACAAGTCATTCTCCTCCAAGAATTGTTGAAAAAGTTTTGCGTATATTCTGATCACCGAATCAATCCTCAAAATACTAAGATTTTCTTTTCTAAAGGGGTGGATAATGGTGTTTGAAGGCAATTGAGTGATGTCCCCAACTTCTAAAAGGTGCAAAACCTTGGTACTTACTTGGTGGTACTTCTCTTCCACGAAAAAGGTATTAAATAGCACTTTACATTTTGTTTCGGATAAAGTTCGTAGCAAACTCTTCAATTGGGATGCTAGAAAATTATCTACGGCTGGTAAAGCTACCTTAGCATAGACCATCTTGTTATTTATACCCAATTAGTTTATACAGTCCATGTTGATCCCAAAAGGGCTGTGTGAAGAGATTGAGTGGATGGTTGAACAATTTATCTTGGGGGTCATCTAATTATTGTAAAAAGATGCCTTTGGTTAGTTGGATCAAAACATTTCCTTTATGATAAACTTGAGTACAACATTGTATTGAATTCTGATGCTTTATGGGTTTACGTTCTTCGCTCCAAGTTTGCTACGAAAGAAGTTCTGCCAGAAAGTATTTCACGATGAAGATGTTCCTTCTTTTGGAATGCCCTTTCCAAGGTTTAGTCTTTATTTCGAGAGAATTTGTTTTGGTCTGTTGAAAATGGGAGCAACATTAGATGTTGGATGGATCCGTGGATTCTGAATGTAGGACCCTTGGTTCACCATTTCCCATCTCACGCAAATCTTAAGATGGATTGTTTGCTTAGTGAGATGGTTACCAAGGAGGATTCTTGGAACCTTAATCTTTTTTTACTATGGCTTCCGGATTAGTTAATTAAGTGTATCGTGGGCATCCCTCTGCCACATCCGTCAGCGAGTATGGATAGAACCATTAATTTGGGCCCGAACTTTAATGGGGTATTTTTCACTTAAAAGTGCATATTGGAAGCTGCGAGAGAGGACATGGAATTTGAGGGAGGCGATTTGGGTTCTTCCATATAAAGTTCAAAGACCTTAGAGAGTAAGGTTTTTCTTATGGCTTGCTTTAAAACAACATTTTCTCACCAATGTTGAGCGAGTGAAGCGGGATATGAGTCATGAAAGTCTTGTGGTTTGTGTGGATATCCATCTGAAGATGTCTTACACATCATTAGGGATTGTAATGCAGCAACCGTTTGGTTACAGGTCATTCCAGCAGATAAGTGCAAGTGGTTTTTTTTCTAGGAATCTACATGACTGGTTAGTTTCTAACTAGCATAAATTTTGAAATATTTCTCTTGGTGAGGTGGATTGGGCAGGTGTGTTTGGTTTGATTTCCTGGAAAATATGGAAGAACATGAACTTATTTATTTTTCAGGGGGTTCCTTGGAGTGCAGATGAAACAATTAGTGTCTCTTTTATTTGGGAAAAACAACATGCCTCTTACCAGAAAAAAGGTTTGCCTAAGCAGCGGCATGCGAGGCTGCGCCTTTCTCTACCAGACAAATGGATATGGCTTTGCAATGATGGTGAGGTGAAGGTGGACTTGGGAATTGCTACATTTGGGGGAGTGGTGAGACATGGAAATGGGGAATGGATAGTGGGGTACAACAGATATTTGGGAGAATGTTTAGTATTTGTTGTTGAGTTGTGGGGCATTCTTGACAGGTTGGAATATGAAGGAGTGATGATTCAAGCGGACAAATTAGATGCTGTCAAGGCTTTACAAGACACTTCCTCGATGGTTCAGACTTTTGCTTTAATCAGGTGAATCCATCAGCTCTTGGTTAAGATAGGACGATGGTCACTTAATCACGTTCCCAATTGTTGATTGCCTTGCCAAAATGGCTTTTGGTACAAGAAAAAGCTTGCAAGTGTTTGAAGAGATCCCAAAAGAGGTGTTAGATTCTCTTCCTTTGATAGAACAAGTGACAATTTCGCTCAGGTTAATGTATTGTCAACAAAAATATTTCTAATAACAGCAAATGATATTTAAAAAACAATTAATTTGTTAAAAAATATAAAACGTAACTTTCAAAAAGTTGAAAAAAACATTCAAAGGCAATAAAACTATAAATATAATTAATATTTATAACACATTCAATCAAAATAAAATAATTTTAAAAATCAAATTTGACCCTTTTACTCTGATAAGTCTCCCCACGAGTTGATATACATGGAAATTAAAAGTTATAAAATGTAAATATTTAAAAAAATAAAAGATGAAAATAACTATCATAACCATATTAGAAACATTCACAAAAGCTTTAATAAATTTAGAAAAAATAGAAGTTCCTTTAAAAAAAACCAAACAATTTAATTATTTGTATAACCGATCTCAACATCTTTCACTATGTCGTAACAAATCCATTAGAAATCAATTAACATAAGAAATTTAATTATTTGAATGAATAAATATAATTAAAATTGAATCGACTTAATAGAAGGTAGTAAAAATGACGTTGGCTAATTATTATTATTATTTTGAATGATAGCACTCGTGCAATTCCCAGTAATTAGAAAGGAAATAATTTAAGCATCCAAAAACAAATAATTAAAATAAGAACTTGTAGCTTAGCAATAACAATATTGGTACTAATGATTCTAAAATCAACAAGTTTTAACCAAAGATTTGTGAAACTGCTATTTATATCAGTTTTATTCCAATTGAGTATTATAAGTAATTGTAATTTAATGAAAGTAACACCAATTACATTATTATTTAAGTATCAACCGATGATACTATAACTCAAAACTTACCCAAAATATTGCGTTGCTTACTTAGAAAACATTTATTAAACTAATGCGATTGGGTTCAAGTTACTAAACTTGAGTAATAGCATAATAAAAACATTTATTTAACTTCTTCATTAAAGACGGCCAAATATTTCTTACTCATTCATTGTTCATAAAATTAAAATTAGCAATCAATTCATTAAATAATCACTATTGTAAAATTTTATAATGTATTTTTTATCCTTTATATTTATTTTATCGTTCATATTTATAAGTTGGGATTGTCCTTTGAATAATGTTGCCTCTAAGATTACAATCCATATTTTTCATTGAAAATGCAATACGTTTTATCATTGCACTCAATAGTTAACACTTATTAATATTTTGCAATGGGTATAAAATAAACTTTTTTATTTGATTGTGATTTAATTAAAATCTATGGTTTCTTTTTCTCTTTACATTTGTTCTAAATCAATACATGTTTTTAAAATTTTTTTTGTGTAGTCATTAAAATACTTTTATTTGAAAATCTCATTAGTACAATGTAAGTACCTTAAAACCTAATGACAACTTAATGTCACGGGTCGCATATCAAAGCCCGTGACCAGTCTGCACAAAATGTCTTATAGAGGTCAACTTATGAACCCAATAATCACCTAAGGTTGTGCAGTTTGCCAGACTAAAGATTTGGCTTTGTGATAGTTGGTATTAGAGGCAGTGTACGAAGGCACCGATTGCGATGACGAAAGGAGGAGATGAACATAATGTCTTGATGAAAGGAGTTTCTATCACATGAAATCATTTTCAAGTTATCATACCATCCAAAACCACTTTCAGCCCGAATTGTGCATATAATTTGCCATGTGTTTTTTACAGTCATCAGATGATTTTCCACATGCATAGCATCACATTAAACTTGGAATCTTTCAGAAATAGTTGCAACAACTCGATTAATAAAAATCACTTTGAAAGTGTTAGAAGGCTTATTTCCTTTTTAGGCCACCTCTACAAGGATTTCGAGAAAATGATGTTCCATTGGTTTTGTATATCCAATAAGCTTGAAACAAGTTAATTTCAATATCAATATCCAACCAATATTAAAACATACATAACATAGAAACATTAACCCTAAGCTTAAACCTATCTAATGTTTCTAGTCATATAATCAATCCACATAGTTTGTGCAATTTCCTCTCTTTTAGTAGACCATTCTCTTGCTTCTTCTCTTTCTTCCCACTCTGTAAAAGTTGGTATTATCAAATCAGAACCAAGCTTTTCATATAATCCTTAATTAAGTAAATTATTAGAACCTACTCCCATTATATGATTATGAATGATACAACAAGCAACACTATATCTACTTGGGTTTGGAAATTCTAAAATGGTTCAGCACCTAACGCATGAAACTGTTTCTTCAAAATCCCAAAAACACACTCAATAATGATTCACAATGATGAATGAAGAAGATTAAAGAGTTTCTTTACATTTTCTGGCCATTAATCACTGAACTCTTTTCAATGATATCAGACACCACGATATGGAGAAATATTTCCATTTCGAATTCCATATCCAGCATCAACAAGATAATATTTACCTACAATTTTACAAAACATAATTATTAATAAAAAATTATGAGCTTAATTGAACTATTTCGTATAATTAATGTTAATTGTTACCTTCCAGATTTCTAAATCCTCTTAGGCATGCAAGTGCATCACTTAAAATATGAGAATCATGTGCACTATCTTCCTAACCAACTAGAAAATGGGAAAACTTCAAATCAAATGTAATGGCAACCATTACATTTTGTGTCATCCCCCCTTTACAACCACGAAATCTTCATTGAATGCACGAATGCATGAAGATGAGTTCCATCTAATGCTCCATTGCAATATTTAAAATAAGGATAAAACCTTGGATTGTTTCTAATTTTACTAGGAGTTGACTCATTAGGTAATCTAATGACTAGTTTATACAATTTTAAAATAACTCTCGATACAACCCTAAAGTAATGGTGAATTGTCTCAATTGATCTATAATATCTTGTTCCAATCACTCGAAACCTTACATTATGACCAATTATATGTAAAAACATAACCACTTGCTCCCTAACGTTCACCGATCTAGTTGATTGTAACAAATTGTCCTTAGTAAAAATGTCACTGAAATTAAAAAAAGAAGAAGCAAAATCGGTCTCATCCTTATCACATCAATACAATGTTGGTCACATCTATATAAAATACTATTAATGTAATTTTATCTTTCATAATATCGGTTCACATGAGGGTGACAAGCAATTTGCTTCCTAATTTTAAATATTTTAATCCAAGGAGCCCCAAAAGCTAAAACTGAAGCCACAGTCCTAACAATTGCATTATGATCTTTATTACGGTCTATCTACAAAAAATAATGTGACACAAATATTTGATCATTATAAAAAATAATTTTCTTATGGCATTTTATAATAAATAAAAATCTATATAATTGCCTCATTTAACAAAACTTGGAAGATGTGGCTTACTGGTTGAGTAGTAATAACTATGATAATTGTATTGTTGGGGGTGTTTGAATGAATATATTTTAAGACAATATTATGGTAATCAAAATTAATAATTGTTGGTTACTCATTTTCAAACAAAATATCCTATTCGATGGCTTGATTAAAATAATGAAATTGATGTGGCATTAGAACTATTTCATGCAATGCAAAATAGTGAATCAGAACCTTACATTTTTCACTATAATATCCTACTCGATGTCTTGATTGAAGCCAAACATTTCGAATTAGCGACAAAACTATTTTCTCATGTATTTGTTATTGGTTTAAAGCCTAGTCATGTTAATGAAGTTATTGCCAGTGAATGAAGAAGATCAACTAATTTATGAGATAAGGCAAGCTTTGTGAAGATCGTTAAACAATAAATATGAAGTTCTACAATAATTAAAAACGTTTACTAAGTATGCAACATCCCTTTTATGTTTCTATTACATTCATTCTTTTGCGAAGATGATTTTTATTGTTATTTTACAAGAGCTCTTTAATGAAATTGTAGGAGTTCTATCATTTAAATGCTTTGGTATTTAAGCTAATATACCTTCCCAAAACCTTATTTTATTATTATCTCTTACTAAATTTAGATCCTTCTACACATAATCAAAGTCATTTCGGAAAATTTTACTAAGCCCCATAAGCTGAATTGGAAATAATAATGGTAATAAGAATATGATTAAAAAGTCTTTAAACAAGTTGATGAAAGGCATATAAAGCAATAAACAAAAAGCAGAAGAAGGCAATCATAAAAGATGTTTTTTTTCTAATATGGTAAAGATTATGTTTTATCGAAAGACCAAGAGTGATCAATAAAAACATGAAAGGAAAAAAAAAAGAAAGACATTACACCTAAATCCCTCAAAAGATTTTTCCCATTAAACCCAAAACAAATAAACCCATGAAAAAACTCTTTACATTAGCTTTCATACTAGGAAGAAAAAATAAAATATTTGGCTTCCCAAAAACCTATTCCAAAAGCTAAAAGAAAAATCAAGATGAAACAAACAACTAAAAAAAAAACGACAGCGAAATAATAAAAAACATCCAAAAGTTTCATACCAGGATGCGGCAATGAAAAAAATTATAAATAGAAGAAGAAAAGGAATCAAATTTATGAAAAACATACCTGATTTTAGAAACAAAATATGAAAACTCAGATTTGGAATAACTTTTCATGTTGCAAACCAAGCAAGCTCAGTTTTGGAGCGTGAAAAATTATGAGTTGTTTTTCTAGGTTTTCATAAGAAAAAAATCCCTAAATTTTTACAAAAAATTTGTTAAAAGAATGAAAAAGGGAGAAGATACAACTCACTTGATTCTCATTGTCAAAGAGAGAGAGCGTCGGTGTCAGGAATGGCTCTTGAGGCTTGGTCGAAAGCTTTAGTGAGAGACCTCGGCCACCAAAAGTCTTAAGAGTAAGGGTTCCAAAAATGTTGTACGAGATAACAAATGATAATACATTTTACAAAGAAAAAGGGTCATTTTACTTTGGCTAGAAAAATCACTTGTATTGACCAAAGATGTTTTATGCTAAACAAATATGGGAAAACACAATAAATGTTTTTTGTAATTGCTTTTATGTGAAACAAATGGACCCATAGTGTGATAGCTTTTTTTCATACCAAGAACAACTTCAAGATCCATAAGGAACTCATAAAAATGGGGACTAAATTGTAAAAATATTTGTTAGTTTCAAACTTAGGGACTAAAATGTAATAATTTTGAATTTAGCATGAAAGTTTTATAAATTTAGGTTTTAGAGGGCTGTAGAAAGACATAATTGAAATCGAATGAAAAACAAAATTCAATTGTGAAAGTTATAATAGTTTTGGTTTTAGAGACTAAATTGAATAAAATGCAAAAGTTTAGTGGCATTATAATAATAAAATTAAACTGATATATACTTATAATAGGATGATATAAGATGTTTGGAATTGATAAATTGAATTGAACTATTGAATAGATCGAAAATTGGACCAAATTTAGAAAATCGAGGAAATGATAAAATTGCTAACTAGTCCTTAGAGAGTTGTTTGTTTGTTGTCTTGACTAGGTAAGTTCATATGGTATGTTTTGTTAAATTTTTAAGCGATGTAATTATAATTGTAATTATATTTAATTAAAATTTTAATTGTTTACAATTCAATACAAAAAGGTGAGTGAGGATTAAATTGAATATGATGAATTACAAATTGAAATAACTATGGAATTGACTTTAAATTGAACTGAAATAAAATATGTTATGTGATGATGTGATGAAATGATTTGATTTAAACTGGTTGATAGTGATAAGGACTAAATTAAATATATGTGAAAGTATAATATAATGTTATAATGTGAAATTGAGCATATATTGAGATGATTTATTGCTAGCATATGTTGGATAAATTTACTCATGATGAAATTAAATATGAATGGAGGTATTGGTTGATAATGAAATATGAAAGGAGTACCTTATTAACTGTTCGGGCAGAGTCAGATATAGTTGGCATGCCATAGGATGGAAAAGTTCAGGGTTACTTCAACTAAGAGTCGATAAGGCACTAGGTGCCAATTTGCTTCGGTTATACCGATGAGACACTAGGTGTCAACCTTATTAAAAGCGATGGGCGCAACTATTTGCTTCAAATTTATGCGATGAGGCACTAGGTGCCAAACTGGTGTGTTGGTTAGATCTGTGAATCTGTTTGAGTCTAAGTTGTGTTAATAGGGAAATAAATGGTAAAAACGAAATATAAAATATTTTAAATGGCAAATGATGTGAAATGGATGTGAAATGTGAAATGGAATATGAAATTGTGGAATTAGTTGAGAACATTGGTTGATTATGTTCAATGAATCCATGAGTTTGGAAATTGGGATGAAATGTGATTCGTAATTCGTATTATGAAAAGAAGTAGTAATTGACATTAAATTGGCAATTGATATATATTGTATAAAGATGAATTTATATGAAATGAGAATGAAGTTTATATGATTTAATATGAATTTGATTGAGAATTCAAACTATTAAATGAAAATTAATGTTTGACATTAATTTGAAATGAGATGTACTACGAGTAGATTGTATGATATGATTAAGATAGTGAATTGATTAAATGATTGTTAGTTTTATGAATGATAATGAAATGTTGAATTAAGTGAATTGAAATAATATATGATTGAGTTAATATATGGTATGATAAATGTTGAACTCATCTTTTTATATGTGATTTGCCATGATTAGCAAATTTTACCAAGCTAAGTAGCATGTAGTGTATAATTATAACCAAAGGTAAGTTATTTGGTTTTAATACCTGTGAACTTACTAAGCAATTGTAATCCTTACTCTCTTTTTTCCTTTTTCCCTGTAGTTTCAACTTGCGGAATGTGTCAGGCGGATCGTTGAGAAGCTCACACTATCCCAGTATTGATTATGTAGTCTTTTGACCATATTAAGGCTTGGTTATGTGTGACATGTACTTAAGAGTTGTTTTGGTTTACTTATATAGTGGTATGGCTTGAAATCCTTATTGGTGTGATTATGAAAAAGAATATGCTTGTTGAAAACATATGCAGTAGTAAATGGTTGAATTGTGTATTTGGTATTTAAAATGACATTTTGAGTATGCAATTATATAGGTAGTATGATGTCATGATATGAATTAATTGTTTGAAAGAAAGGCATATAATATTTGGCATGTACCTAGGAGAGTTATGTGGTTGTATATGTTATGCTTTGAATGAATTTAGCATTTTAAGTGTTATGTGAATATGTATATAACTATAAGTTTGGTAATGATATTGGTATTTGGTTACCTTTGTTGATTGTTTAGGTATGTATGCTATAATGCTTATGTGGTGATAAGGTAAAATGTTTGAAATATGCTTAGTAAATGAATGGTGTATATATGATAGGTTTGAATGAATTTGGTAAGGTATTGTGCATGCTTGAATGGTTGATATTGAATCATTATTATAAGGTTAATTTTTTTGAGGTGCCTTGAAGGGCATATTGGATCGTTTTGAATATAATGTTATGTTTGAATTTGAATTGTTGATTGAGGTGTCAATTGTGGCATATTGGTTAGACACTTAGGATGATTGTTATAAGAGATATTTGGGGTATGCCATTGGTTGATGTTTTTCAGGTCTATAATTATATCTATGGTTACCATTTGAGTTTTAGGTGTTTTGGGCATGAAATGGACATTTTAAAGATTGGTCTTTACCATTTCTGAACTTAAGAATCGATATTTTGGCATTTGGTATCGATACTTGATCATATAAATAATTTCAAAACAAACAGAATGCCAGAATGGTATCAGTATTTTTCATAAAATATCAATACCGGAAAATAAATGTCGATACCCTTATTTAGCATAACAAACAAAATAGTGATTTGGTATCGACATTTAATATGGTACCAATACCCAGTAATTACATATCAATATCAACTTTAAAAGTTTAAAATTTTAAAATTTTACAATTCAATCCTATTTCATGTTTGAATTACACAATTAAGTCCTGGCAAACTTTAAATTATTACATTGCATAATATGTGAATGGAATTTATATAAATTGCATATAATTTTTTGTATTTGCTTGTAACATCTTATTACTCGGGTTCGATGATCGGACCGAGTAAGGAATATTACAAATTTCACCCATCGGTGCATGTATCATACCTTAGGTTTTTAGATGACCTTTAGCTAGGATGTTGGCCTTTTCTTTCTCATGATGTAGTAGGCAGTTGGCTTAAGCTGGAAATGAGTAATGTTTATTCTATCAAATAAATTAATATTATTTAACCATTTAAAAAGATTTGACATGTTAACCAACTAAAAATGTGATTGAATTTCACCATTTTAACCTTTGATCAAAATGCTCCAATGCACTCAAAATATTAGTGAAAAATTTTATTTAATAAATTTATAAAAAAACGATATAATACTAAATGTTTCTTGATTGAAATAGTAAAATTAAGATTTTAAAAGTTATGTTTTAGTTCAAATGTGTATAGATTATTTTTAGATTTATCAAAATTTAAAAAGATATAAATAGTTTTAAAAGAATATTTATTAGTTTATAAAATGAATCAATTTTACAACTTGATTGATGAGATTTGATGGGGATTATAAATTGTATAGATAAAAGGAGGAAAGCAGATATTGAAAGAAATCTATTGACTATCTTGTTTTCCATGGTTATAAAATCACATATCTGTCCACATACAAAATGTAGAAAAGAGATAAAACAAGTTTTCCTTTTTGTTTGTTTGTTCAAAGGCATATGGCCTACACCCATCCAATTACTTTTTTAGATTATATTTATCTTTAATTAAAATGATTTTATTTATAATTTTCTTTTGATGTTTTTATATATATATTTTTTAAAAGTGAAACTCCCGATATATAAATCCCCTTTGATAGATACACATTTTTAGGTCTTTCCCATTCTCTCTCTTGATTTTTTTTGGGCTTTCTTTTCTCTCTCCTCTCTCTCTTTCTCTTTCGTAGTTTATTTTTTGCCTTCGCAGCTTTCTCTCTCCTCTCTCTTTCTCTCTCCAGAAAGGGCAAACCCTAAAGAGTCGTTTACACCCCCTCTAAGTAAGTTTTCTCTCTCCTCTCACTTTCCTTTCCCCTCTTTTCTCTTTCCTTGCTTTCTCTTTCTAACAGTTTTTGAATATATGGGTCCTTCCTTACTTATTCTTTGTACTATTAAACTTTTCAGATGTATTTTCATTTATTTATTTGTTTGTCTGTTTGTTTGTTCGAGCTCTGGAGGTGAAATTTGTGAAAGGAGATCTAAAGGATGTTATAAAGTTTCCATTTTGAAAGCCCTGAAACTGCCATAAAAAAAACCCAAACTTTATTTTTTTTCCTTTTTCAAGATTTTGTTTTTGGTCTATAATAGTAGATCTGATTATGGGTTACGATGCGTGCAAATATTGGACTTTGGGGAAATGTGGGGAACTGGAAATTATTTTGAATCTCAAATTTTCCATCTTTCTGTTTGGTATCTTTAAATTTCTATTTCTGCTGCTTTGGGGATCTTAGATTTTTCCATGTCTGCTATATACATATTTACTGTGGATTTAGATCTTTCGTTTCCATATCATGGATCTGCGATACCGTGAAGGCCGCTCATTGGGGGCTTTTTTCAATTTCCTACCAATTGAGAGTTAGAAAATGTAACATATTTGCCCCTTTTTGTTTTCTTGGGAATCAAACGGATTGTTAGTCATTCTTTGAATTTTGAATGCTGGTTCTTGTCTGATCTTTTATTTGCTTTCATGTGTATTTGATGTGGCTGAATCTTGCTTCATTCATGTAAATGCGTTAGATTGCTTATTTGAAACATTGTTTTTTGTTTGAATGTCTGTCTTTAGTGTTGTTATGCTTTTTTCATGGTCTTTGTGGGTTCTTTAATGGGAATGTTAAGCAGGATTTGAATGGCATTGATGGAATAATGTGAATCATGTTAAAAGTTTAATCATTTTGTTCTTGTTGGTGGTGGCTATGTATAGCTTCATGGATGACGATGCGTTGAACATGCGTAATTGGGGTTACTATGAGCCATCCTTTAAAGGACATCTTGGTCTGCAGCTTATGTCAAGCATGGCTGAGCGGGACACAAAGTCTTTTATTCCAATGCGCGATCCGAATCTCATGGTTACTCACAATGCTGCCTTTCACCCACGCGACTGCATTGTTTCGGAGGCTCCTATCCCCATGAATTACGTTAGGGATAGTTGGATTAGCCAGAGAGAAAAGTTTTTTAACATGTTACCAGGCATTTCTCCTAACTACGGCATTCTGCCTGAAACTTCAGCTGCTCATTCACTGCCAATTTTGCAGCCATCACCCAATTCTTCAACAACAGATGAGAGGGTGGTTGGCAGAGTTGAAGAGCCACCAGCTACCAAGGAAAGTGTGGAGTTGAAGAAAAGGCAGAGCGAGTCTGCCCCGAAGACACCAAAGACCAAAAAGCCTAGGAAGCCAAAGGATAATACCAATTCTTCTGTTCAACGTGTGAAGCCAGCAAAGAAGAGTATGGATATTAAAATCAATGGGTACGATATGGATATTTCCGGCATTCCGATCCCGGTTTGCTCATGCACTGGAACCCCTCAGCAATGCTATCGATGGGGCTGTGGCGGTTGGCAATCTGCTTGTTGCACCACAAATGTATCCATGTATCCTTTGCCAATGAGCACCAAGAGGCGTGGTGCGAGGATAGCTGGGCGGAAAATGAGTCAAGGGGCATTCAAAAAGGTCCTGGAGAAACTCGCAGCCGAAAACTATAACTTCAATAACCCAATTGATTTGAGGACTCATTGGGCCAGACATGGTACCAACAAGTTTGTCACTATCAGGTAGAGAGCTAAAAGGATGGTATCAACAGCGGGTCTGCATCGCATGTATATATATCTCGGCCTCCTGTGGAGATGTTTGTTGCCTGTGTAGTTTCATGAATTTTCTCAGTCATGATTATGTTTTAAACACTTGAACATCATGGTTCTAGCCAACCTTTTCAGTATTTTTCATTCATGCTTCTGCTTAAAGAACTTTTGTTTTATTCAGGTCACTGACTTAAATTGTGGATGAGAGTTTTCATCTGTTGGGTAATCTCATTTCATCCACTCGGCAAGTGTTTATTCTAGACCGAGCAGTTAAATGCTGCTGCTTGTTTTGAACTGATAATATCATTTCATTTTCTTAATGCATTTTTTATTGAATTCAAGAAAAGAATATTATACTAATTATATTTGTATAATATAGATATGTGAAAAATTGTTGTCATCAAAGTTGATGGTCCCATCTAATTCTAGAAGCTAATTAAATCTGGGATTTCAAAAGGGTAATGAACAGCCATATGATCAATGGGTATAAGAGGTAGATCTGAAACTGTAGCTTCTTGATCGGCACTACCGTTGCTTTCATTAAAGAAACTATCGATATGTTCTCCATTGAGGTTTATATTATCATGAAAAACCTCCCATTTGTCTGTTATTGTTGTCTTCAAGCCATCTTTTATTAATTCGCCATGCTCGACGATGGCATTGTTTTCTTCTCTTACAACTGTTGCCATTTGGTCATTTTCCTTGAAGTCGTCGTTCTTGTATGTCTTGTCTGAAACCCCATTGATTATTCTCTCCAGTTCTTGGACATCTTCCTCCGGAATCTCAGTAACCTTGTGGAATTCGTTAGCTTTTAAAACACCATATTTCTTGCAAAACTCGAAATATTGAGAAAGTTGTGCGCCTTGTGACGTTGCCTTCCGAAGAATCTCGAGGGCCATTGCTGCTTCAAGTTTACCAACTGAATGTACTTGCATTAAAACCTTGGCGATCTCACTGCATATCCTGCTATAAACATCGAAAATCTCGATGATGACACAATCCATGGCTTCTAGAATTAAAGGAACCTTCATATTATCCGCTCGAGGCCTAATTTTAAGCAACATATCAAGCAAAGATTGCCGTTTCCGAAGTTTCAAAAGCTGCCGAACAATCAAGGGAACATCCTCGGCAGTTTTGTTTTCGTCCTGTAACCAAACGACAGCTCTTTCGTCTAGAAATACAAAGTATTGACGAATAAAAATATTGAAACCCCATGTTTTGCTTAACCTGGAATGTCTGTCGCTGAAACTGGAGAAATCAAAAGGTAAACGACCCATCTTTCGAGCGTCAGGGACCTTACAATGAATAAGACCATGCACGAGCATCAAGCCTTTGATGGCAACCACCCAACTCCGCGTCTTCTCCAACCTTCTAGACAGGGCACGAACGAGAGGGCATAGGGTATTCGGTGAAGCTCGAATCCAGGAAAAAAGCATTCGAGTATTCCTTTTATCAATGTCGTGTTCGTCATGACTTGTGGCCTTGATGATGGCAGCTTCAAGATCATGATCCCCAAAGGCACCTCTTGTGATAAATTTGGCGAGCACTAGGCTGTTCTTGTCTTTGATAGCACCGGTGGCCCTCTTCCACATAGCCATTGATTTTTCCTTTTCTTTTCCTCTATGGTATCGAATCCCTTTCCCTCTATAATAGCCTTAGGAGGATGGTTGTAACTACGCTTTGTTAGTGTAATGAGTTATTGGTTCAACGGAATTGAAAACCAACCGTCATCCATTGAGGTTAGGAGTTATATGGGTTGCCGTTACGAGATAGAAGCAGCCGCATTGCCGGATAATGAAATTAGTGGTAGTAATTTGGCCACCATTGCCTCCTCGCCATTTGTTATTACTACGTTCAACTTTGTTTCTAGCGTCGCTACATGTTTGCCTTATTCATCATTTTTCTTTTCTTATAATGGCGAAATTCCTATGCTTTTATGCCACTAATTTTATAACATTTAAAATCCCACAAATCAATTCATTTTTATTTTTATTTTTATGTAGAAATTTGTCTAAAATTCATTGTCAAAACCACTTTTTGAAAACAAAAATTAGTTGTCGACTTAAAAATGAAAATTGAAGTCGCCACCAATCTTTTATTGAAATGTGATTGGATCACCTAAAAAATAATTTTGGTCTACGAGTTTTAGAAAAAACGGGTTTGGGAGTCAGTTACGTACGAGGAAGGATTAGCACCCTCGTAACGCTCAGAATTGATACCAAATTAATTATTTATTGTCTTAAGGTCAAATGAAAAAGATTTGAAAATACGATCCTTTTTAAAAGAAAATTTGAATAAATTAACTCGGACAATAAGACCCTCTTATTTCGAAGAAATAAAATGTTACACCCAGTGAGTTAGGGTGCAGCATTTCTAATTCTCGAAACTAAATTTGTTTTTTGACTTTTAAAACTCATGCATTTAAGTTTGAGAAGGATGTTCGGTTATTTAGGTCAAACAAAAAATCAGAACCCAATAAGTCAAGGTTCAATTTTTCAAAATTCCCAAATACCGAATATTGCCTTTATTTTTAGAAATCCTTAACTCAAGGTAACAAAATGTCATATCCAGTGAGTTAGGACACAACATTTTGAAATCCCGAGAATCAACTTTGGTTTGAAATTTTTATGCTCTTGTTGAAGAAGAAATACTCGGTTATTTAAATTCAACGGAGAAAATTGAAGCCCAGTGAGTTAGGGCACAATCTTCTCGAGAATCTGGGATACCGAATTTATTGAAAACTTATGGATAAAAACAATTTCAATATTTAAACCAAATGCGACCTTTTAAAAGAACTACAATGTGATGGAGTGATAACATATAATGCAAAAAGATAATTTGAAATTAAAATGTACAATAATCAATAGATAAATACAAACAAACATAGCAACAATAACCTCAAGCATACATTATGCAAATACTAACATTAAAGACTAATAAATTTAAAGTCAATTTTGAAAGAAATCTTGAACCAATTAACACAAATAAATTACAACAAGTTATAAAAATAAAATATACAAAAGGAAATTTAAAATCATTAATACAAACAATAAATTATATGTATAATATTTTAAAACAAACAATATATATATATATATATATATGAGTTTGAAATAAATTAAAATAAAGATAAAAATAAATATTATGTGAAATGATAATATCTAAATAAATTTTAAGATAAATATAGGATAAAAAGAAAATCACAATAGGTCGTACACAAGATAATATACATATATTTATTTGAGTAAACAATATATAAAAACTTTTAGAGTACCAATAATATATATATAGAATAAGAAGTAACTTAATATGAATTATATATGTATCTATAAGAATAGTGTACTGTAAAAATATCTTCATATAAATCTTTAAAACATAGAAACATAAAAAAATGACTTTAAAAATAAAAACAAAAAATGTGTACAAATTATATTGAATTTATAAAAATATAAAATAATACACGATAAATTTAAAATAAGCATGTTAATGATGAATTTAAAATAATATTAAGCTTAAACATTAAAACCCTAAAGAGTAATAAAATAATAATTAGAAAACAAATTAAATTAAATATTGGACCATATTGAAAACAGAACAAATTTTGGAGGAAAAAACGTAATGGATTCTAAAAAACGAATAGGGACTAGATTGAGTACGTGCTAAAGAGGGGAGGACTAAATGGAAAAATAAACCATCCTCTGGAACGTTTCTTCTTCGCAGCGTACCAGGGATTAAATTGTAATGCGCAAAAATTAAGCAGGCTAATTTAAAAAAATAAAATAATGAAAATAGGACTGAATTGAAACAATCAAAAAATTCGGAAGGACCTCGCGCGCAAATAACCCACTAACCAAAAACACGCGGATCCTCCCCTCGGGTCGGGTCACCGTGCGGGTCACTCCTTATACGGCGTCGTTTTGGCCACTGAGATTAAGGCCCAAAATGGCGCCGTTTTGATCTTCTATATAAACCAAAATTTTTTTAAAAAAAAATTCATTTTCTCCCTTTCACAAAAAAACTCAAAAAAATGTAAATAAAAATAAAATAAAAATAAAACGACACTACTACCTTTGAAAATGGTCTGCACTTGAATGGATTTCTCTCTATTTTCTTATCATTCATTCGTGTGTTTTTAAATACATAAATTCGGGGCCTTTTTATAGCCCGAAATTTCTTATTTTCCCTACTTTTACACTGTTTGTGTTGCTATTGGACTCTCCTAGTCCTTTTACAGGTACAAACGTGGAGGAGGGCTGGTTCCGAGTCGTGCGGCGGCTGGATGCCGTGCTGGAGGCTGCTGAAGGCGGCTGCTGTTTTTTCTGCTTAGGGTTTCTTTCTGTTTTCTTTTTCTAAAAATGTTTTGGGCAGTCTTGTTGGGCTAGGGTTTAGGTTTAGTTAGGGCTATTTTTGTTTGTATTGTAATTTGGACATTTTTTGGACTTTAGTCTATTTATTTTATTTGTTAACTGGGCCGGCAAAATGGGTATAACATTCATTTTATAACATTGATACGGAATATGTTATATTTTAATACTGAAAGTTGTTAATCCATTTTTTTATTTCTTGTCTCAAATCAAGATTTAATTTTATCGATTATTTCGGATCAATTCTTTTGGTGTTAAAGAAAATTAGAAAATTACCAAAATTAAGAAAACAATTATTTAATAAATTACAAAAAAGGAAAGTATAAAATATAAAAAATTATATGACAAGGAAGGAAGCCTAGCCCACTTCTTTTATGTTTAGCCAATTACAACGTCATCTTTCTGCATTAAGAATAAATCAGTTGTTTTGATCGTTTCAGCATGTACTTAAAAATGTCACCCTAATATTATTAGGAATATGATGACACGTTGCGGAATTTGATTTTAATAATTTGGTATTTAAATATATAAATATTTTATTTTTAAATAATTAGTTAAATCACTTAATCAAATATAAAATATATTTTTAAGAGTATTCTGGAGTGGCATCCAACAAAACGAAGGTGGTGTGGGAGATTATTCAATAATTATTAAAATAAAGACATTATATAATGGAATTAAGATTGTAAACAAAAAGAAGTCGCAGGAAAATTTTATCAAAGGTGTTTAATAGAATTAAAATTTTAATTTGTCAAGTATAATTTTATGTCCATTTTTACTTTATTTATTTTACTACGAAACTAAATAATAATAATAATAATAATAAAGGAATCTTTTTACATTTATTTTGTGTTTTCTATATTTTCTGATTTTTAAATTTTTGTATTTTTTCTTTATTTTTATTTTATGTATTTTTAAAATAAAAGTAAATGGTTTTTAATTTCTAGGAATTTCTTATATTTTCCTATATTTTTATTTTTTAAAAAATTGAAAGTATTTTTGATTTCTTAATTATACGTGTGACATATCTTGGTAAGTATTATAATTAATACATCATACTGAATTAAAACATTTCATATTTGCTTCAATTCCTTAAAGTTGAGAATACGAAAGATTATAGGGATAATTAATTAAAATGACTTTCAAACACTTTAAAAGTTTTAAGATATAATTTAATATGCGAATCAAATACATGAGAAAATATGATTATTAGGATAATAATTATATATTCTTGCAGTTATTCGATTGTGTACAAACAAATCCTAAATTTACTTGCACTGATATCACCCCAAAATCATAGCAAAATTGAAAAAGAAATTAAAGAACAATATTTCAATATAAAAGTCTACGATTGAACATTTGAAAGAATGTTTCTATGTAAGATTTCATTCATACTCTTAAAATTTTTAGTTTTTTTCTTTTATTTATAAATTTTAATACTTTTTGATAAATTTTATAATCATATATTATGGTTTTTACAATTTTTATAATTTTGGTATTTTTAAATATTTTTTTGTTTTTATTTGATTTTTAAAATTTCTGAATGTTGACGACGTCATCATCCAACACATGGCGGAAATCTATTGGTTGGAAGCTTCATCCGTTTTTTAACACCCAAAGGATTGAACTAGGAATGATTGATAATGTTAGGTCCTAATTTGAGATAAAATGTTAAGGATCAAAGTGAAAAAATCGATATATTTTGGATCAAAATTATGCATTAAAGCTTTAAAAATTAAATTTGATTGGTAAAACAAAGACTCACATTTAACTTAGTCTACTAAAGGTGTTATCAATTAGATTTTAATTTTTAATTTACACCGTAAAAAAAATAAACCAATGAAATTCATAGTTGAAGGACTAAATTTCAAAAGGTTGAAAAGTACAAGGATTGACATCATAATTAGACAAAAAAATTTTAAATATGCCCTCCGACCATCATCAGTAGTTTAATGCTTGCCAACTTGGTTTAACCCATTAGACCTTAATGTGCCACTTTGCAAACATACAGAGACGAATCTCTATTGCTATTGTAACCTCCTCAATATGATATATTGTTTGTCATTTTACTTACTTTTGTCTCAATCGAAAGAGCGATGGAGAAAGAGATATACAGAGATTGCCAGAGAAACCATGCATGCTGCCTTGGCGGCTATGCAATCGATGGTATTAGCTAAATTATACTAATTCACAGCTAGCTTCTTTTAGTTAGTTAAATTAGTTATTGTACAGTCTGTCATTTCTATTTTTTTAGGATCTAGAATTCTTCTAGAGTCTTCATATCTTGTGTATATATACATTGCATTGCCAGCATAATCAATTAATCAAAAATCTTTTTAACAAACTTCCACATGGTATCAGACGATCCTTCTTTCCTTTTTTGATTTTTCTTTTCCTGCCATTTCTATGGCCGTTCATCTTGATCCCACCCAGGCTTCTAGCCCTTATTATCTTCATCCCAATGAAAATCCTTCTCTTGTTCTTGTTACACCACCTCTTTCAAGCTCAAATTACCATCATTGGTCTCGAGCTATGCGTATGGCTTTGCTCTCTAAAAATAAACTTCAGTTTGTTGATGGATTTATTTCTCCTCCATCTCGCATTGATCCTTTGTTTCCTGCTTGGGAAAGATGCAACAATATGGTAATTTCATGGCTCAATCATTCCATCACTCCTTCTATCTTTAATAGTGTTCTATGGATTGATTTAGCTTCTTACATTTGGGTCGATCTTCGCGAACGTTTTTCGCAAGGTGATCTTTGTCGAATCTCTGATCTACAAGAAGAGATCTATGCTTTTAAGCAAGATGATAAAACTGTCACTGATTATTTTACTGAGCTTAAAATACTTTGGGATGAACTTTTGCAATTTCGTCCACGCCTTCTTGTTCTGTCCAACACCACATTCATGTGGAGTCATGCTCTTGCTCGTAGCTATCATAATCAAGATTATGTGATTAGATTTTTAAAGGGATTAAATGATTCTTTTTCAGCTGTAAGATCTCAAATACTTCTTATGGATCATTTGCCTTCTATTAATAAGGCGTTTCAAAAGTGATTCAACAAGAACGTCAGTTTACTATTGCTTCACCTAAATCCTTTGTTAGCAATACTGTTCGATCTGCTCCAGATTCATTCCGGAAATCTTCAACTTCTAGTTCATCTTCTTCTACCGTTGACAAACGATGGTGTACATTTTGTCAAAGGCCTCGACATACTATTGACACATGTTATCGGAAGAATGGCTATCCTAATGGTGCTAAGCCTCGTGCTCCTATTTCTCGGGCACACAACATTATTTTTGATGATCTCGATGATTCAATGGAGGATTCCAAATCTGTTGTTCCAGGTGATTTCTCTCATGGTTCGAGTTCTGGTGTTAATCTCACTCAAGAGCAATATGATCAGCTACTTGTCTTGCTTCAGTCTTCATCCATGGCCACCAAACCTACCACACCCTCACCATCCCATGTCACCAACCATGTCATGAAAGATCCTACATCTGCTTACTCATTTGCTACTACAGATGGTAATACTTTCTCTCATTCTTCATACATTAAATTCTTATTTTGGATCGTGGATACTGGTGCCATGGATCATATTACTCATTCTTTATCCTCATTCACTTTTTATAAACATATTAAACCTATCTTTGTTACATTACCAAATGGATCCAAGGTTACTGCCCATTTTTCTGGTACTGTCATCTTTAATGACCACCTTTGCTTGACAGATGTTCTTTATATTCCTCAATTTCCATTTAATCTTTTATCTGTCACCAAACTCACCTCTAATCTACCTTGTTGTTTCATTTTTCATGCTTCCCATTGCATTATACAGGGTTTACCATCTTAGAGGATGATTGGTGCAGCTAAGGCACAACATGGCCTCTATACAATGGATAATCTGTTGACATTTTATTTTTCCCCAACATCCTGTCACAGTAGCTTTCTACATCTTCACCGGACCTTTGGCATCATCGTTTGGGTCACATCTCGACTCTCGTCTTAAATTTCTTCTGATTCTATCCCATCTCTTACCTTATTTGACAACTCAGCATGTAAAACTTGCCATTTTGCCAAACACAAAAAGTTATCATTTCCTGTAAGCCAAACTCGATCCAATAATATTTTTGATTTAATTCATGTTGACATTTGGGGTCCTAATTCAATTGTTTCACTTCATGGCCATAGATACTTTCTTACAATTGTGGATGATTTCACACGATACACTTGGATCATTTTGCTTAAAACAAATTCTGAAGTTTTAATGTCATATTCAAAATTTCTTTGCCTTGGCCAACACGCAATATTCTAAAACCATCACAATTTTTCGATCTGATAATGGCAAAGAATTTGATATGCCTTCTTTTTATGCTTCTCAAAGCACAATTCATCAAACCTCATGCACTGAAACGCCTCAACAAAATGGTTTAATTGAGCGTAAACATCAACACATTCTTAACATTGCTCGAGCTTTATTGTTTCATTCTCATTTACCACAACTTTTTTGGGGTTATGCTGTCTCTCACTTGGTTTTTTAATCAATCGAACCCCTACTCCCCTACTTGCCAACCTTACTCCATTTGAAAAATACCATGGTTCCAAGCCTGATTATTCCATGCTTCGTGTTTTTGGATGCTTAAGTTTTGCATCTACTTTATCTGCTCATCGTAAAAAATTTGATCCTCGAGCAAAACAATGTGTCTTCCTTGGCTACAAACCACATGTTAAAGGTTATATTCTTCTTGATACCGAGACTTGAGAAATTTTTGTTTCTCGCAATGTCACATTTCATAAAACAATTTTTCCTTTTCTTAAACATTCTCCAAACAACCCTACCACTCCAGTCAGATTACTTGCATCTAACACCATTTATGATTCACCTATTTCACCTCCACAACCATCATCCACAGGCCAACCACCATCCACAGACCAACCATCGTCCACAAGCCACCCACCTACACAACCATCTACCTCTTCTCGACCACAAAGAAACCGTCGACCACCTTCTTACCTACAGGATTATCAACACTATCAACTGCCTGCTGCTACCAATCATCTAGGTACGCCTCATTCTATTTTCAACTGTATTTCCTATCATAATCTTTCACCACAACACTTGCATTTTACACTCCATAGAACCCAAAACCTATAAACAGGCAAGTAAGTTTACTCACTGGAATGAGGCAATGCAAGCTGAGATTAATGCTCTTGAGCAGAATAACACCTGGACAATGACCACATTACCTCCTGGCAAAACACCTATTGGGTGTAAATGGGTTTTTCGAGTAAAACATCGAGCAGATGGCTCCATTGAACGCTATAAAGCCCGTTTAGTAGCAAAAGGCTACACGCAAATAGAAGGAGTGGATTACTTTGACACATTTTCACCGGTTGCAAAGATCACTACTGTTCGATTTCTTCTTGCATTAGCTACTTCGAGACATTGGCATATACAACAACTTGATGTCAATAACGCGTTTCTTCATGGTGATCTCAATGAGGATGTATATATGTTACCTCCTCTTGGTTTTTCTCATGACTCTACCAAAGTTTGCAAGCTTCACAAGTCCATTTATGGACTCAAACAAGCCAATGAGACAATGGTTCTCGAGCTTACTACAACTTTAATTTCTCTTGGTTACATTCAATCTACAATGATCACTCAATGTTTACCAAGAAACACTCGAGGATTTCACGTTGTTACTTATCTCGTTGATGATATTATATTGATGGCACATCATCACCAGAGATAATGAAAGTAAAGCAGTCTCTTGACACTACTTTTCGAATCAAAGATCTTGGTGATCTGAAATATTTTCTCGGTCTCGAAGTTGCGCGCACTAGCCAGGGAATACATATTTCTCAACGGAAATATGCTCTAGAAATACTACAAGAGTCTGGATTTATTGAATGCAAGCCTGCCAAGACTCCAATGGCAACAGAATCTGTTTACAAAGTCACATCGACCGATGGTGAATTACTTTCAGATATTACCTCTTATAGGCAACTTGTTGGCAAGCTTCTTTATCTCACTTCTACACGTCCTGATCTCACTTTCGCTGTACAACAACTTAGCCAATTCATGGACAAGCCTACTACAAATCATTTTCAAGTAGCTCATCGAGTGCTACGTTATCTAAAAGGTTGCCCTAGCACTGGTCTCTTCTATCCTGCTTCCTCCTCATTCGAGCTTAAAGCATTCAGTGATTCTGATTGGACTGGATGTCCAGAAACTCAACGATCCATCACAGGCTATTGCATATTCTTTGGTGAAGCATTAATATCCTGGCGTGCCAAGAAACAACCTACTGTTTCACGATCCTCTAGTGAACACCTGCCTCCACTGTTTGTGAAGTTCAATGGTTACATTATCTTCTATGTGATCTACATGTTCCCATCTCTCATGCTACTCCAGTATTTTGTAACAACAAATCGACAATCCAGATTGCATCTAATCCTACTTTCCATGAACGTACAAAGCACATCGAAATCGATTGCCACATTGTACGTGAGAAATTACAAAAAGACATTGTTCATTTGTTGCCATGTACTTCATCTGCTCAATGGTGACCTCTTCACCAAAGCTCTTCTTTGCACAACCATTTCAAGACATGATTTCCAAGCTGGGAATGCTCAATATACACTCTCCAGCTTGAGGGGGGCTATTAGCTAAATTATACTAATTCACAACTAGCTTCTTTTAGTTAGTTAAATTAGTTATTGTACAGTCTGTCATTCCTATTTTTTTAGGATCTAGAATTCTTCTAGAGTCTTCATATCTTGTGTATATATACATTGCATTGCCAGCATAATCAATTAATCAAAAATCATTTTAACAAACTTCCACAGTTGCACTCAGTTCATTCCTTTTAACAACTCTAAAACCCATTGTAAAGCTTGTGGTTGCCCTAGAAACTACCATCGGAAAGTCCTTTGCAGAGACCTGGAACAATCTCCTAATGGTAAGTCGTTCAGGAGCCTAAGAGAGGCAAAGAGGATGGCACGGCAGCAACAGAGTTGTGGTGGCGTAAACATGAAGCAGAGGAAATCCAAGTTCAGTATGAGACAAAGAGAAGCGATGAGAGAATTTGGTGAGGGGCTTGGATGGAGCATGAGGAACAAAGATCGACAAGAGGAAATCAACAGGTTTTGTGAAAGAATTGGTGTTAGCAGGATAATCTTCAAGACATGGTTGAACAATCGCAAGAAATTTTACTTCAAAGGGACATCATCTGCTAACATCTCAAGCTAATAGTTCATCTCATATGCCTGTTATAGAGTTTTTTTTTAATGATATTTCTTTTGTTTGCAGAATAAGATTGCTAATTTTGTCTTCAAATTCACTGTTTGTTTGCATGGCATTGGCAAGTTCAGCAAAGGTTTGCAGATTAGACTTGGCTTGGGTTATTCGTTAATGTAAAAAACCTCATAAAAATAATAAATTAGGTTGTCCATACTCAAACTCGAGTCAATCTATTTTCAAATTTATAATATTATTATTTATTTCACATATATGTAGATATTAAAAATATGCCAATTTGTTTTTGCTAAAAAAATTAATAAAAATGTTAAAATAAATAAATTTTATTTTAAAAGATAAAAAATTAATGTGTGGATTTAAATAGATTTAGGTTCGTAACTTACAAATATAAACATACTTAAACAAATTTGAAAGTCTATATTTTGGGCGAATTGTAATTGAACAATTATGAATTAAAGGTAAAATACAAGAATAGCCATCCAACTATTCCGTTCATTCTATTTTGATCATAAAGTTATTAATTTTTTATTTTGTCACTGAATTTTTCGAAATTAAATATTTTAGTCACCCTTGCCGCTAGTTTAGTAATGAAAGTCTAACGTGGCCTTTGCTTTATTGGCTTAGTAACATATTTAACCTTTCAATGTTTACACATTCTAAAATACATTTAAAAAATTATAAAAAAAATTCTAATTTAGTCCTAATTACAAAATTATAAAATATATTTTTAAAATATAAAAATTTTAAAAATAAATACAAAAACTTTTAACATTGAGGTCTCACGTTAGACTTTTGTTATACACCTCACGAAAAAATGACTAAAATATTTAATTTTAAAAATTAAGTGACTAAAAGCGAAAAAAGTTACCAAAATAAAAGGTGTTGAATAGTTGAGTTACTATTCTTATAATTTACCCAATGAATTATATTGATTTCATATAAACTAGAATCTATATTCCTCAACAGTAAACAAGGGGTCTTGAAAGCCAGTTTATCTGAATGGGTCCATTCTCGTGTAACAGAGTTTCCTTGAGAGCCCCAAAATTGTTTTCTGATATTAAAACACAAACTAAAACCCATGAATTAAACCTGGACTCTTCCTGGGGATTTATTATAAAATAAACAATTCAGAAAATTGTAAAAAATAATAAATATTTAAATATCATATAAATAAATAAAATTAATAGGCACATGTAATATATCATATATATAATATAACAACATAAACAAGCCTATATTGTGACAAGTGGTGGAATTTTTTAATTTTTAATTATCCATTAAGTTTGTTTTTTAAATAAAATAAAATTAATTTTAGACATAAATTAATAAAATATTCACTATTATTATTTTAATAATATTAAATTATAAGATAATATTTTATTTTTAATTATTTAAAATTTAACTTATTTTGAAGATTAAATTAACTTTCTTTTAAATTAAAATTAAAATTAATTCAAAATCACCATATTATTACAATTATTTTTAAATTTATCTTAATATAATTATATATTTATTTATAAACATAGATACGAGTTGTTATCAACGCAAATTAATTATTATAATAATTATGAACAATTGATACAAATTGTTGTGAACGTATATTTATAATAATTATTATATGCAATTTTAATTTACGTTCATAATAAGTATTATAAATAAAATTTATCAATTTTTGTAAAAATAATTATCATAAATATAAAATTAAAAACAATTTTTATCAACGTTTTTAATATAAATTAATTTGTATCAAATTATCCTATAATTACTACATTTTTTTCAAAAAAATGAAATAAATTAATTTAAAATATATTTTATTAAAAAAAGAATTATCCCAAAAATTTCGTGTGATGATCCAATATTTAAAAAACAAAACAAATTAATTTGGAATATTAAGATAATTCACAGATAGAGGTGCTCATAGCTCGGGTTGGGCCGGACTCAAGTCAGTCCTAAGCATGATATTAATATACTTTATACTTGCTTAAGTCCGGTCCGGGCTCAACTCGTCCATATTTACAAAAGACTAATCCAATCCCGTTTTAGGCCCTCCCATTTTATTTTTTAAATTTTTTAAAAAAATATTTATACTATATTATTGTAATATTTAATAATTTTATTTTTTTTATTTATCGAAAGTTTTTATATAGTCATCTTAATATTATTTTAATGCTTATATCAAAGTGGATTTTTTACCTAAATAATTTAAAAAAAATTAAATACTGAAATAAGTTGTTAGCTGGATTATATACGAAAATGGTATTTTTTTTGGGTCGCGCCTATCTCACAGGCGCAACCATTTTTTATATTAAATTTTTTTACTTTAAATAAAATATTATTATTTTATTTTTATTAAAAATATTTAAATATATATACAAGTCAAAATACAGTCAACGAGTCAAAATACGGGTTAAAAATACCCGAGACAAGTCGCGCTTGTCAGATAGGCGCAACTAGTCGCGCCTGACAGGTAGCTGCGACTGCCTCTCCCAGTGCCCCTCTGCCCCCGCACAGCCCCCCTCTGTGCGCCTGCGCCCCTCTGATACACTGCATTGACAGTGTTTAGTCCCTTCACGGGAAAAAAAATTTTAAATGGGGGACATTATAAGCATAGTTCCCGAAGTTGAAGGTGCACCAAAAGAGACAAAGAAATGAGAGAAATGAGAAGAAGAAAAGAAGAAGAAAGAAAGAAAGAAAAAGTAATGTATTATTTTAGTAAATAATTTTGTTTATAATTTAAAGAGTTTAATTGAGATGTTGTGAAATCTTTTTGTTATTAATTATTATTTATAAATTGTTTATGTTTAGTGTTTATGGTTTTGGGCTAATATTTTGTATGAATATAATTTTTTTATAATTATTTTAAAATTAATTTGTTAGTAATTTAGGATTATGTTATAAATTGTTGTGTTTGTAATTATTTTAAAATTAATTTATTAGTCATTTAGGATTATGTTATAAATTGTTGTGTTTAGTTTAGTATTTGGTGAGTTTTAGTAATGTAAAATTATTTTGTTAAATATTTTGTTTGTAATTTATTATAAATTGTTGTGTTTTGTGAGTTTTAGTAATGTAAATTTTAAAAAATAATTTTATAGTTATTTTGTTAGTAGTTTATGATTAGGTTATAAATTGTTAGTGTTTTGTGTTTTGTTATAGTTATTTATTTTGTTAGTAATTTGTGGGATTAGGTTACAAATTGTTAGTGTTTAGTATAGGGTTTTGTGATTTTTAGTAATGTAATTTTTTAAAAATTAATTTTATAGTTATATAAATTTTAGTGTTTAGTTATGTTTTTGTGATTTTTAGTAATGTCTTTTTAAAAAAAATAATTTTATAGTTATTTTGTTAGTAATTTATTATTAGGTTATATAAATTATTAGTGTTTAGTTTAGTGTTTTGTTTTTTAATGTTATTTTTATATAATGTAATTTTATTTGATTTTTATTTATTTGACAATTTTTATTGATTTATTAAAATGTTGATTAAATTTGTTGTTATATAATTTTATAGGTTGTTTGAAAGAAACTAATCATGTATGTTTCTATTTCTATTTTTGTTTTTGTTTTAAATTCGTATGTTTTTATGTTTAGATAGTTTATATTTATTTTAATTATATTATTAAAACTAACATAATTTTTTATTGTAGGTAAATTATGAGAAATTATGAGATATTTGCCGTGCTTTTTGTTTTTGAAATTTAAAATAATATATTATATTTTTGAAACAAATTAAATGAATTCATTTTTTAATTGCAGATTTACAACAAATGGGTTCTTTGATTAATAATAATCACATATCTAGTACTATTAATGAGATGGTAATGAAATTTTTATTTGATACTCATGTTATTTGCGGAATTAAATTGTATTAATTATTTTACTAATTTAATAATGTTAAGGCCCGTACCGCGTATTGAGAGGCCATGTTAATAGTGTAAGGTTTCTGCCAGATGAACGCCTAATGCTATACTTGGAGTTAGCCGGGTTCAGATCAGCTGCATTGATCCAGACTTTTGATATACGATACGACTTAATTTTTGCTTTAATCGAGGGATGGCGTCCGGAGACCAACACATTTCATTTGCCGTGCGGGGAGTGCACCATTACTCTAGAGGATGTTGCACTACAACTCGGGCTCCCTATTGACGGGAATGCAGTCACGGGCGTAAGTTCGATCTCTAGGCCGGCTGCCCTTTGCTATGACTTACTTGGACGCTTGCCAAGTGAGGGGAAATTTACCAGTTTAAGGTTTTCATGGTTAAAGACCAATTTTGAGTATTTGTTGAGTATTGCCAATGAATGAGAGGTGATGCAGGTCATTCAAGCTTACATTATGCACCTTATATAGGGTGTACTCATGCCGGATGCAAACGAAAATACGGTCCACTTGATGTACTTACCCCTATTATCCAATTTGCATAACACCCGTTCATACAGTTGGGAGTCCGCGATGTTAGCCATGTTGTATCGCGAACTTTGCTGGACGACAGATCCATCTGTGATGGACATAGGCGGATGCCTCATACTGCTACAGTCATGGGCACTTTACCGGATGTCATTCTTGGCATCCATTAGTCACCAATCATATGTATTTCTACTCGTTAATAGGTGATGAATTTTTACTCGTTATAATAATTAGTTGACTTTTTCTCTGATTATATTGTTCTAACATTTTGTTTTCTTAGATGGAGCACTAATCCGGGTATCAGGAGGTCATACACGGTTCCAATATACCGTCTAATGATCGAGAATCATGCTGGAGAGGGGGTAAGTTTTTCCAATATCAACTTAATTTTATTATTTTATCTCACTCGACACGCTTTAATATAACAATGTTATTAATTGTGCAGTTCATTTGGATGTCGTATTCTGTTCCAGAAATTATGGCAGTTATTCCCTCGTCTGCCCATGTCCACTCAAACCTATGGTGCATTAGCACACCCATTGTCAATTTTTAGACAATGGAGTGGTATCATGGCGATCGAGTACTCCGACAGTTTGGTTGCATATAGTATATCCCGACACTGCAGTACGATTGGGGGAGATCCATGGGATTAACAGGAGGGGGAAGCATGGAAATGATTGGGGAGAAGTGCATGGAGAATATATTACAATGTGGAACAACTGGTTGGGGAGGGCACCTCAGATAGATCGTGCTTTGGATTTGCAACCCTCGTTAGAGTACATATAGTTGTACTGTGAGATAGGGAAACCATTTTTGTTTGGTGGGCGTTTGATGGTAGTCCCCCCGCATATGACATGACTTGGGCAACCCCTTCCAGATTTGCATCATGCACCAGAGTCGGAGCTAGAGTCGGAGGTAGAGCTGAAACTACACTCTAGGGATAGTTCTTATCATCCAGATTTGGGGGCGATGACTATTTCCCGGGCTCGTCAGGCCATGGATATCATTCAGAGTTTGATATCTTCAGCCCACTACCACCTCAGTACTCCAGTCATCCTGGCTCGTATCCATCTCAATACTCCGCTCCTTTCGGCCCGTATCTACTGCCGTACTCCACTCTTCCCGGCCCGTATCCACCGCTGTACTCCACTCATCCTGGCCCGTATCCACTGTCGTACTCCACTCCTCCCAGCTCAAGTTCATTGATGGCGTTTGAGACATGACTTTTCATCTATATTTTGCACACCCTCACATACGAATGAAGAGAACATTGATCGCCGCAATCGCCTGCAACGTGAACATCGAGCTCCACAAAAATATATCCCTAGAACCACACCATCAAACCATCAATTTTAGGAGGTTTAATATAAATAACTTCATATTTATGTAATGGATTTTTTTCCATTTTATTTATCAATTTTATGGATTTTTTTTGCAATTTAAATAGTCAACTTCATATTTATGTAATGAATTTGTTGCCATTTTATTTATCAATTTTATGGGGTTTTTTTTTTCTATTTTAATAGTCAACTTTGTATTTATGTAATAAATTTTTGCCATTTTATTTATCAATTTTATGGGTTTTTTTTGCAATTTAAATAGTCAACTTTGTATTAATGTAATGAATTTTTGTCATTTTATTTATCAATCTCATGAGTTTTTTTTTTTTGCAATTTAAATAGTCAACTTTGTATTTATGTAATAACTTTTTTTGCCATTTTAATTATCAATATTATGTTTTTTTTTGCAATTTAAATAAATAAACTTTAGACTAACTTTGTAATTCAAATTAGATTAACTGCAACAAATTTTAGACAAATTTTAGATTCAATCCTCTCAACATGTAATGAACAACATCTCAATTTCTACCCGATCGTGACGATTGTCCAATATGATAGTTTCGGAGCAGGAATTTACTCCGATTATGACCGGGTAATCTGTGTAATAGCCCAATTTTCAGTGGTATCGGAAACAGTGGCTCTAGACCACTAAATCTGAAAAGTGAGCTCATAAATTTTATTATATAGTATTTATGAGTCGATTGTGAATTTAGGAAGGCTTATGAATTATTGAATTATGCTTTAGAAATATTTGTTAGATTAATTGGTTTTGAAAACGAGGTATCGAGACCTCAATTTTATAAAACGAGCTGTAAATATTTTTATAAATATTTACGGAGTGTCATTAAGGTAGTATTAAAGTTTCGTTAGAAAATTTTAATGTTTCGATAGTTAATTAACTAAAAAGGACTAAATTGAAAAAGGTGTAAAACTTTCTAATTAAAGAAATAGTGATTAAATGGCTTAATTAATGAACAAAGGAGGACTTAAGGAGCAATTATGCCTAAAATAAAGGCATGAGGCGGCATAAGCAAAAAAGAAAACAAAAATCATGCGATTAATGGGAAAAATTGTAAATTTTATGAAATTAACTTAAAGAAATTGAATTCTAAACTTTTCTAGGCTATTCTTCTTCTAATTTTCAGTCCAAAAATGCCATTGAAGGTCCTTTAAGCTGGTTTTTCATATTTTTGCACCATGTGAGTTCAATTCTTGCTCTTTTCTTGTAATTTTTGTGTTTTTAAGACTTTTACAATTAAGTCCAACTATCTAATTCATTAGTTTTTGATTCTATGGGTAATTTTTAAAGTTACCATTGATGAGTGTTGGATGTTTATGATGAATTAACATGAATTTGAAGTTTTAATTTTGTTATATGAAGATTTTATCAAGTAATTTCAATAGAAATTGATTTTAGGACAGATTGTGAAAAGATTAAACCTTAGGGTTTGGTATCAAAGTCTATTTATTAAATGCTCTGTAATAGCTTATAATATTTAGATAAAGTGTTAATTGAGAAAAATTATCTCATTTGTTGAGTTAATTGGTGAGAGACTAAATTGTAAAAATTGTAAAAGTTGGGGTAATTGTGTAATTTCAAAATTTGAAGGGTATAAATTGTGAAGTGGACTGAAATTGAAATATATTCTAATGAATTAAAAATTTTACATTCTAGATCAAGAGCTCGTAGATCAACAAGAAAAATAGAAATTAGCCGAGTAGTCTCTGAACTACTACCAATTTTACAATCCAACCTACATAAGTTCATATGGTTAAAATTCCATGATTATTTGTTAATTTAGGAATGATATAATATAGTTATTCATATTTTGTTGTTGAAATTAATATTGTTGTAAAAGTATGAAAATTGAACTGAATGTTTAAAACGAGTAAAACGCAGGATTGAGTACGATCGTTCTGTGGAAAAGAATGAATTGACGGATAAAACCATGGTTGGAACATGGTAATGTTTAAATGTAAGACCATAGCTGGGCTATGAAATTTTAATGAAAAGACCATAACTGGGTTATGGCACCTTGAACACAAGACTATGGTTGGACTATGGCAGTATAAATACATGTGTAAGACCATAGCTGAGCTATGACATTCTGATGATAAGACCATAACTGGGTTATGGCACTACAAATGTAAGACCATATCTGGGCTATGGCATTCTGATGATAAGACCATAACTGGGTTATGGCACTACAAATGGAAGACCATGGCAGAGCCATGGCAATGCATGTGTAAGACCATAGTTGGACTATGGCATAAAAAGAACGATGTACTCATATCCATAAATTGTTCTTCGATTCAGTAAGAAATGGTAAGAGACTTATGTGATTGAATTGAAAGATTTATAGATTATTATTGATATTGATCTGAAGGAAGTGTGTTTATTGATTATATTGTATTTGGTAGGGAAAAATCTATGATTTATTTACAATTTAATTTATTATATTTTATTAAGTTCGGTAAGATCAATGTTTAACCTATTGAGCTTACTAAGCTTGATTAAGCTTACTCGTGTTGTTTAATGTTCTTGTAGATTAACGTGCAGTCGGAAGATCGAATCAACACATCAAGCTACACTATCTAGTTTAATCCGGTAGTTTTTGTAATGTAAATTTTGATTTATATAGCATGTATAGGGTTGAATTGGCAATGATATAATTTGAATCGTGATTGTGAATCTTAAATGTTTGTATGTATGTAATTAGTAGTAGAATTTGATAAATCAATAAAATGAGTTAAATAGGTAGGTAAAGTAAGTGAAATATTTTTGATTTTATGTCATGTTGAGAACATGTTTTAGCTTGTATTGATTACTTGGTTGGGATATATCAGTGCATGTGGATGTTGAGTGCAGGTTAGTGTCAAAATGGGTAAGAAAAGTGGCCTTAAAATAACCTATTTTCGTCCACACGGGCAGAGACATGGGCGTGTATCTCAGCCGTGTGTGACACACGGCCTGGCACATAGGCGTGTAGTCTAGTCGTGTGTCCCCTGCACCTTGAATTTCAAAACAAAATACCGATGTTTTTACACACGACTTAGCACACGAGCGTGTGGTTGGCCGTGTGACCTAATTTAGAGGGTTACACGGCTAAGGGCACGCGCTGGGACACGGCTATGTGCCTCATATCAAACGCCCACACAACCTAAGACACGGGCGTGTCTCCTCCACACGATCGACCACACGGTCGTGTGTCCCCTGTTTCTAAGAAAATTTTTGAGATTTTGGAAAAAAATCCCTGAGTACCCGGTTTAGTCCCGATTCACTTCTAAGGTGAATATTGGGCCTCGAAGGTCCATCTAAGGGACACTATGAGTGTTATATGATTGATTCTTAATATGTGTAACAAATGTTGGGAAATGTCCGTACTTAATTTGTAAAGTTTGGTAATGCTCCGTAACCCTGTTTCGGTGAAGATAAGGGTTAGGGGTGTTACATTTATTGGTATCAGAGCTTCAGTTTAGTCGATTCTCTGAATGATAGTAATGTAATGACCCAAAATTCACGGGCATCAAAAAAGTGCAATATCGGGCCTCTATCTTAGTAAACCGAGTCTGTAAATAATTATTAAGAGTAATTATGAGTCTAGTAATATGTCTAATTAAGTTTTAATTAGATGAATTTAGTTTAATTGAGAGAAATAAGGAAAAATGACTAAATTGAATTAGGGGTAAAAGTTGAATTATAGATTAATAGAAAATAAAAAGGGCCAAAATGGCAATTAAGCCATTAACAAGAAATGAGGCAGCATAAGTATGAAAAAAATCTTAGATTTTTATGTTTTAAATATATTAATATATTATTTTATTATAAAATATATTATATTATATTATTATATTTTAAATAAACAAAAAAAGTTGACAAATGTATGGTGCATATGATGAAATGTGGAAAATGAAATACATATATTAGTAATTATTACATATTTACTTATCCTTTAAGTAAATAATATTATATTTTATTTTTATTTTTATTATATTAAACTAATTAAATAAAAGATAGAAAAGGAGAAATAGAAACAGAATAGGTAAAAAGAAACAGAGAATAGACGAAAAGAAAGAAAGGAAAGGGAAAGAAAAGAAAAGGGAAAAACTAGGGTTTGAAGCTTTAAGCTTTAATTTGGTAATTCAATCAAGTCCTTTTCTTTTAATTTTGATGTTTTAGAGGTCTTAAAACAAAGTTTTGTTGAATTTAAGTTAAAATTTTGAAAGTTCTTAGATTTTTGAATATGATTTATGTTGAACAAATTGTTAAATTAGGGGTTTGATTGATAGAATTTCTAGTTAGAATTGATAAAAGGGTTAAATTGTAAAGTAAGCTATAAGTTTTGTGTTAAAAGATTAAATTGAAAGAATTTTGAAATTAGGGTTTATACATGAACATTAGATAGTTAAGTTGAATTTGGTAGGAAATTGAGTACAAATAAGGTATGAACTGAGATAGAAAAGTAAGTAAATTTAATTAAGACCAATTTGGAATTAAAATATAAATTAGATAGAAATTCTATTATTATTATTATAAATTAATGTTGTAATTAATAGTGTAAACTATTATTATTTTCGTAGCTAATAAGGAACTCGAGGCATTAGCACACAAAGGAAAGGAGAAGATTATTGAGGAATAATCGAGCAAATTCGGGTATAGAAGAGGCGACATCCATTTTTTTCTAACATAACCATTGAAACATCATTACAAAATGATGTATTTTTAATATATATATTTAAGGGTGGAGGGTGTAAGAGAAACGACACTAGTATTTTTTGGTGTAAAAATACGGTTTAATTAGTGGAGGGCGAGAGACATGCGATACCAAAATTTATTTTTGTATTTATTTATTTTACCATTTGATTTGTTAATTTTTTATTTTTGGAATAGCAAAGCCAACGAACAAATACATAATAATTACAAATAAAAATTTGAAAAGTTCACATTCTTTAACATAATAATTTTCTTTATACTAGTTAAGTAAATAGCAAAAAAAAACTTTGAAAAATTTCAACACAATGGGACCATGTATTAAGTACATAAAAACAAAAATTAATGTTAAAAAAGTAGAAACATACCTGCTCCGTTTCTTCAAAATACCCTCTGCAAAATAAACTATCAACAAAATTAAACTAATACACATTTTGTTATTTGCATTTAAATTAAAAACAAAAAACAAATTATGTGGAGACTTCAATGAAATTATGTATTCTTTTGAGAAGGTTGGAGGGTTACTAAGGTTAGAAAGGAGAATGGAGGAATTTCGAACAGTTCTTGAGGAATACAAATTAACAGATGTAGGTTATTGTGGAATGTGGTTCACTTGGGAACAAGGGAACTTGCCTGAGACAAATATAAGGGAGAGACTGGATAGAGGGGTTGCAAATGATGAGTGGTTGACTAGGTTTCCAAACGCTCGTGTTGGACATTTACAACATATTTTTTCTGATCATTGCCCACTTTTGATTAATATAAATTAGGATAGGGTAAGACCGAGGAAATCGAGATTTCAGTTTGAAGCTTGGTGGACAATGGAGGATTCGTTGGAGGGAGAAATTAAGCGAATTCTAGGTGCGTCCTCTGACTCTATCTTAGATAAATTGGATAGGTTGCGCAAAGGTTTGATGGAGTGGGAAAAGCTGTTTAAGGCCAATCGTGAAGGGCAAAAACAGGGTCTTACAAAGAAATTGAAAGGTTTGATGGATATGGAAAGGGATGATGACACTTTGACAGAGCTCATCGATACGAAAGTTCATCTCGACTTGGAGATTGATAAAGAGGAAGCTTTCTGGAACAAAGGGCACGTGCTAATTGATTAAGGTTGGAGGACAAGAATATAACTTTCTTCCATAGATATGCTTTTGTACGTAAGCAGATGAACACCATCAGTAGATTGTAGCGTGAGGATGGAAGGGAGGTTTGTAATGAGGACGAGATAGGGGAGGTAGCTACAAAATTTTTCTAGCATTTGTTTACATCAATAGAAGTTGGCAAGTTGGTACATTTATTGTCGGGTATGGCTAGATACACGGAGGATGAGGTCTATGCGGCCTTAAAGGAAATTGGCCCTACTAAGACGCCGGGGGCTGATGGATTCCCGACATTATTTTACTAGTGTTATTGGTATATTGTAGGGGGTGACGTTATTGCGTTCTGTGTGAGCATTTTGAATGATGGTAAGGAGTTCGATTTAGTCAATAATGATATAATGTTTATCCCTAAATGTCAGAATCCTACAAACTCAATAAAATTTAGACCTATCAACCCGTGTACAATACTTTATAAAATTGTGGCAAAAGTCATAACAAATTGTCTTTAAGGAGTTATTGAAATATGTATTGATAGTGCCCAATGTGCGTTTGGGCTTGATTGATTAATATCTAGTAATGTCTTATTAGCTTATGAACTTTTGCACACCTTTCGACAGAAGCGTGCGAGAAAGAGAGGATATATGGCTTTGAAGCTTGATATGAGTAAAACTTATGATAGGGTTGAATGAGGATTTTTGGAACAGGTGATGTTGCAGATAGACTATGCTAAAAAATTGGCTGATTGTATAATGCGGTGCATTTCTTCGATTTCCTACTCAGTAAACATTAATGGGAGTAAGGGGAGGAATTTTAAGACTACTAGGGGGCTTCTTCAAGGTGAACCATGTAGCCCTTTTCTTTTCCTTATGTACAATGAAGGACTTTCGACCTTGTTGAGGTTGGCAATGGAAGAGGGTCTATTACGAGGAGCTAAAGCCAGTAGGGGAGGTCCACAAATCTCCTATTTGCTATTTACAGATGAAAGTATTATATTCGGGGAGGCATTGCCCACTGGAGCTTTGATTTTGAAAGGAATTTTACAAGAATATGAAGGATGACCAGGGCAATGTCTGAATTTTGATAAGTCTACAATTTTTTTAGCTCGAATACTATGGAGGAGGAAAATGATAGAATTGCGTCCACTTTGGGGATGCGTTTTTCAAATAATCCCAAGAAATACTTAGGGTTGCAAATATAATGGGAAGGGGAAAAAGCTCTTCCCAAAATTTGAAAGATAAGGTCAAAACGAGAATTGAGGGATGGAGTACGATATTGTTGTCACAAGGGGGAAAGAACATTTTTATTCTGTATTACAAGTAATACCAACATACGCGATGTGCTTTTTTTGCCAAATTCCCTCTAGATGGAGCTTGAAAATTTAATGGCACAATTTTTGTGGCAGAAAGGACATGGGAGGAGGGGGATTCACTGGTGTGTGTGTGTGTGGAGTTATATGTGTAGGCTAAAAGAAAAAGGGGGAATGGGTTTCAGAAGCATGGGGAAGTTTAATATTACTTTGTTAGCAAAGCAATGTTGGAGGCTTATAAACTATCCAGATTCATTATTAGACCATGTTCTTAAAGCGAAATACTTTCCTAGGTCAGATTTTATTAATGCTCCTTTAAATAATTTGTCATCTTATACTTGGAAAAGTATTTGGGCTGCGAAGGGTGTTTTGCATGAAAGATTACATTGGAGGGTGTTTAAGCAAGGGTGTTAGAGTCTCAATTAAGAAAATGCTTGGATTCCTGGAGCTGATAATTTTAGATTAGGTAATTATGTTCATGGCATGCAAAATTCTATGGTGGCAGATTTGATAGATGCTAAATCTAGAAGGCTTGCCCCATTTCACCACCATAGTTTCTCTTAGAAGGATTCGTTTCTCTGTTTATTTAACCTTTGTAAGATAGTTTTCTATGTAACGATCATTCTCCCTACCTATTCTAATTTTTTGTTCATGTACCCTGGTATTTCTGTCTCCCAAGATAGCCCAAAACACACAGCAAAAGTACTCTTTTGAGGGGTCGAACATTCACCAAAAGCCCGGGTTAGCCACTGACCAAATCCCACGTCTGTAGAACCTAGAATACGAGTTAATTGTAATTCTTACCATACCTCAATGGAAAGAGGGCACACGCGAAAGACATGGTCTAAAGTTTTGGCATCTCCACCATACCAAGGACAATAGACATTCCTCTAGAATTCTTCGAATCCCGTTGGCATAAGAGGTACATGATGATTTGTTGGTATGGAGTGGTGAGCCATCTAGGGAGTTTTTGGTACGTAGCGCATATAAACTATTACAAAAATTTCCTATGGTCCCTAATGCTTATGCTTTACAAACCAGCACTAAGGAATCTTATAAACATCTATGGGGCCTAATCCTCCTTGGAAAAATTAAGATTAAAATTTGGAGGATTTCTTGGAACTATCTACCTACTTTTGTTAACATGAAACACAAACAATTGGTAAATAATGGCTGTTGTCTCCAGTGTGGTGAAGTAGTCGAAACTTTAAACCATGTCTTTTGCGCGTGCCTTATTTCCATTTAGGCCTGGTTAGAATTACAATTAACTCGTATTCTAGGTTCTACAGACGTGGAATTTGGTTAGTGGCTAACATGGGCTTTTGGTGAATGTTCGACCGCTCAGAATCATACTTTCTACTATGCGCTTTGGGCTAACTGGGGAGATAGAAATACCAATGTACATGAATGGAAAATTAGAATAGGGAGAGATATTGCTTGTTACATAGAAAACTATCTTATAAAGGTTAAAGAAATAGAGAAATGGACCCTTCTAAGAGAAACTATGGAGGTGAAATAGGGCAAGCCTTCTGGATCTTCCATAAAAATAAACTTTGATGGTGCTTATGATGGTCACAATTTTCGGTCAGCTTCGGGAGCTATTTCAAGGAATGCTGAGGGGCAGGTTATGTTCTCTTGGTCAGAGATCCACAATGGGGTCTTGTCCGCCTTCATCCTTAAAGCCATTGTATGTCATTGAGCATGGAAATGGGGGCAAAAATGGGTTGGGAGGAAGTTATAATGGAGGGGGATTCATTAACCACAGTGAAAAAGTGACAATCACAATATCCAGATAAACCGTTACTAGGAGCATACATTCGCAATATTCAACAGTTAAAAGGTAGTTTTTGGAGAATCAATTTCAAATATACCCCATGATTGGCAAATGGACTAGCACACTCTATCGCAATAGAAACTCTTAAAAGAAATGAACCGATTTACCTGGTGGGGAGCATCCCTGGATATACGGAGTGAACGCTGGACATGGATTGGGCAAGGGAACCGAATTGAGAAGAGTTGCAGAGTTCAGGAGAAAAGGGGAGAGGGATGATCATTGAAGTGAATGGGGAGCTTGATTGCTTCCTCTCCGAGTTCTGGAATAGTTGTAGGGGAAATGAATATTGTTGTTGGGACGGGTGAAATGAATTGATTTGATTGGGCATAAGGGTTGGTGTTGTATTTTCTAGTTTTTTTTCTTATGTTTTATGTTCCCAGTTTGGTCTTGAGCCATGTTCTTTGGATTTTTGCAGTTTCTGGTTTTTGTATTTCTAGGCTTTAAAATTTTGTTGTTTTATTTTTTTTGAATAATAGCCCAATCTGATTGTTATTAAAAAAAAAAACCAAATATTAGAAAAAAAAAACAGAAACATACCTTTCTTTCTTTCAAACACATCCTTTCTACAAAATAAAAAACCCAATTAAATCAACACAACCATTTTTAAAATAAATAAATACAAAAATAAATATTGGTGTCGCTTCTCTCTCACTCTCAACTGGTGTCGCCTCTCTCTCACCCTCTACCAATTAAACCATATTTCTACACCAAAAAATATTAGTGCCGCCTCTCTCACACCCTTCACCCTTAAATTTTTTTTTAAAAAAAAACACATCATTTTGTAATGATGTTTCAATGATTGTATCAAAAAAAAAATTGGGTGCCTCCTCCTCCATGCCCTCCACCCCTTGATATTGTTGTAAACATACCATTTTGGTAAATAATTGTTTTGGCATACTATTTAAGTATTTATTTTTTTATTTTGGTATTATGTACGTAAAAAACCCGAGTATTTTCTATCTTATTTATTTTTAATATAATTATTTTATTTTATAATTTGTTAAATTTCACTAAATTTTTCTTAAATCAATGTTTTATCCAAACAAAGCAATTACAAATAGTAACATTTTCAATTAATGAATTTTAAAATGTTAGCATTTTAAATATCTTACAAATTTTAAAGCTTTTCATCGAAACAGACTCTAACACCACGTTTGGTTGGGGGAATGAAATAATGTTGTAATGGAAGAGAACTGTAATGGAAGAGAACTGTAATAGAATAGAGATGTAATCAATAACTCAGTTGTTTGGTTGAATGGAATGGAATAGAGCTGTAAATGTATTATTATGTTTGGTTGAATGGAATAGAAGTTGTAATAGCATAAGGCAAAATGTTTAAATAACCAGAATACCCTTAGCAGAATTTTTTTAGGTATATTGCTATTGTTATTGTTATTACATTTTAATAGGATTATTATTAAATCATAAGGCAAAATTCTTAAATGACCATAATACCCTTAACATAATTTTTAGGTAGATGATTATTGTTATTGTTATTACATTTTAATAGGATTATTATAATTTAATAATAAATAATTTAATCATATTTTAATATAATTATTATTACATATAATTTAATAAAATAAAATATATAATTTAATAACATTTTTAATATAATTTGGTTCATCTATAAGGGAAGGATGTTCTGCATGCCTAATATGAAGAATAAAACATAATCTCATGAGATCGAGTTGTCAAAATTAAAAATATTGATCCAAAAATAATAGTTATTCTCATTTTTATATATATGAAAAATATCAAACATCTATACACCAAACAAACCCAACAAACAAATCATTTTTTTAACTTCTTTATATTTTTCCCCAACCCATTAACATCAACTCCAAAAATATTCCCCCAAAAATATCAAAAAAGAAAAAGGGTCTTGCTACTGCCATTGATGTATCTTTAATTTAAATCACTTTCCATACTCTCCATGCCCTTCAATCTTCTTGGTCTTTACATCATGCCAAAACCCCACATCAGAAACATGAATAATAGGAAAAAAGAAAAAAAATTATTGCATTGTAGGAAATGTAAAGGAAAAGAAACCAAATCATATGTTATCTTCTTAAAACCCTTCTTTTCTCTAGTTTCATATCTTTCTTGGCACATATCAGTCAACTATGCCCCAGGGCTCACCAGTTGCCATCACAAACCATCAAAACATGTCAAATTTACAACCAAAAAAAATATATATGAAGCTTACATATATGCTTACAATGATAGAAAAAAAAACCAAAATGGTGAATTTCAAGGGATACTAAGTCCAGGTTTTACCATAATCTATATTCAAGTTGGGTCATTTTATCTGTAATAGCCTATTTTACCCGGGCTTTTGAAAATAATAAAAACAAATAAAAAGAGTCCATTTACAAAAGTCGAATAACAGTGGCCCGATTATGATAAAACCCTAAACCCAATAACAAACCCATTACATCAAACCCATTCCCAGGCCCAAATTAAACCCACTAGCCTTAACCAAAAGCAAAACCCTAGCAGCAGGTAGCGCCGCAGCCCCCACCTCCAGCAAAGCCTCCAGTCACCACACGTTTCGGGACCAGCTCCTCCACGCACATGTTTCTCTCCATGAATACCTGCAAAACAGACTCAAGGAGTCCAATAGAGAGGAAACAAAAAAATAATAGATTTATTAATTTCTCTTTTTTGGGCTATATAAAGCCGCATATTTTTTGTAAAAAAGGGGGAGGGGGCGAGAAAAAACCCTATAAAAAAAATCAAAGAGCAATACACAAGTAGTTTTTTTTAGGTGATTTTCTCCATTTTCTTTTTCGATTTCCATTTTTTTTACAAAAGAAAATAAAAAAATAAAAGGGTGTTTACCTGATTTTGAGCACTGGAGTCGAGCACCGTTCGCGGTGGTTCCATGGCAGTCGACGGCAGCGTCATGAAGGCTAGGGTTGAAAACCCTAGCAAAGAATTTTTTTTCCCCACTGTTTATTGTTTTAAAACAAAAAATGAAGCAGTGACGTTTTTTTGAAAGAAAATTTTGGTTTTAATTCTATAAGCAAAACGGCGTCGTTTAGGTGGCCATGACCATGCAGGTGACCCGACCGGAGGAAGGATCAAGACGTTCGGCCTTGAATGGGAAATTTACGCATTTAGTCCCTCCTTTTTGCGACGCACTTCAATTAAACTCATTTTTTTTAAATTAGCCGCATATTTCATTTCTGTTTCAATTTGGTCCCTCGTTGCGCAGCGTTTTGGAGGGTGGGATTAATTTCCCTTTTAGTCGCCCATAGTTGTTCGCGTGTTCAAGTTTGTCCTTTTTTTATTTATTTTCGAATCTACCCCATTTTTTTGTTTTTAAGTTCAATTTAGTCCATTTTTAGCTATTTTTTTTAATGTTTATCATTATACCATTATTTATTATTATATTATTTATTATCATGGTTATTATCATTATTTCTATATTCATACCCGCATTGTTTTTATATAATATATATGCATGTTTTTATATAATATACTGTATGGTTTTTTATAATATATATATGCATCTTTTATGTAGTATATGTATACCGTATATATTTTATACATTTTTTATTTTATTTCTTAACTTCTATATACATATATATACTTTTATATTTTGGTTTCAAATTTTTTACTTTTATAAATATGTATTTACGTATATTTCCATATATGTTTTTATATATTATTCTTCATTTTTACAAATATATATATCAAAATACACACATTTTAGAATATACATATATAATTTAAATTAAAGTATTTGTTTCATGTTATACATTAACTTTTTAACATGCCTTTTAGAAAATATATATTTTGGTTGTGTCAAAGCATTAAAATCATCATATTTTACAAATTTCCAAAATATTTGGCATTCATGATTCTCGAGAAAGATCATGTCCTAACTTACTGGATTGCGATTATTTTTCGATGAATTTAGAAAGTCAAGTATTTGTTTTGCAATAAATTCACAAATTTCAAATAAAAGCTTATTCTCGGGAATTTAAAAATGTTGGGTCCTAAATTACTGGCCATGACATTTTATTATCTCAAAATAAGAATTTCAAAAATAAAAGGCAATATTCGGTATTTTGAAGATTTAAAAAATATTGTGCCCTAACTTACTGGGTGTGATGTTTTATTTCTTTGAAATAAGAATATTTTATTATTTTGATTCATTTGCGAGTTAAAAGTTCTCTTTTAAAATCTTTTCAAACTTTCGATAACAAGACATTAAATAATCAATTTGGTACCAAATTTGGGCGTTACGAGGGTGCTAACCCTTCCTCGTACATAACTGACTCCCGAACCCATTTTCTCGAATTTCGTAAACCAAAATCGTTTTTAAGGTAAGCCGATCACATCTCAATAAAGGATCGGTGGCGACTCCAGTTTTATCTTTAAAGTCGGCAACTAAATTTTTGTTGTCAAAAAATGGTTTCGACAGCTTGGCGACTCCTCTGGGGACATTTGAGAGTCGAGCCATGAATTGATTATGTTTTGTCTTCTTTGTCGAATGTCAAAAGTTTTCTAAAAATCATGATTTCCTTTCGCATTTATTGATTTTCATCGTGACTCATTTGCATGATTGAATCAGGTTGGTTGATCTGTATTTGCATTTTGCATTGCATGGTCCGTTTTACCTCTTTAAGTAGGAGCGAGAAACTAGTCCTTCGTGAGGTTTTCACCTCCGTGTAGGGTAGTGGACCGCTTCCGGGATACATCCGTACCTATGTCTTCGTGAGATTTTCATCTCCGTGCAGCCATAGGGAAATGTATTCCCCTGAGCTGAACTCGATCCATATGAGCCTATAATGGGTGAGGAATGAGGAATATGCTGGTTCGGGTCCCTTTACTCTAGAAACTAAACCTCATGTAGTGAGCTTTAGGAACTTGCCCTAGGTAGAGCTATACCAAACCCTAGAGGAGTCCTGAATGGATGTTTTTATTTTCTGTGTACGTTGAATTATGATTTTGTACATAATACTGACCTTTTGTGTTTCACTTTTGACTGCATGACATTTTGACTGCGTGGCATTTCATTATAGAAAAGAGATGTTGATTCATGTTTGGTTGTTAAATAGAGAGCTCGCCACGGAAAATGGATTTCTTGATAAGGTGGAAGATAATACGGTTGTCCGAGTATAGTCTAAGAAAATGTGACACGAAAAGCCTAACAAGAGGAGTATACGACTTTGCTGCGTGACCTGAGGATTCAAATTGTCAAAGATTATTCAGAAGTCATCAAGGGTCCCAACCTCTTAAAGAAGCTAATGAACGTGAGTGAGCAAGGAGTTACGACCTAGATCAAACAAAAAGGAGCTAAAATTTGCAAGATGCATCTTAATATCTGAATGATCGATGTCTCTGCTTGGAGTACGAGGGCGAAGCCGTATATATATATCCACTTTGTGTAAAGAGATTTGTTTTCTAGTGAAGTTTTTCTAGTAAAGAATTGAATCATATTCAATGTCTCTTTTTTGCATTCATTTCATGCATTTGCATTTCATTACATCATATGCATTAGACACCGTTAAATGATCCTAATTAATTACAATCACTACTCAGTTAACCTGGAAACCAACCAACAAACCAAACACCGTTACGACACTCGAGCAAAGATTAAAGGCATGGATCAGATATTGGAAAAGCTCGAACAGCACCAGAAAGAAATGCAATACCAACTCCAGTTACAAGTGCAGGAGCGGTTAGACAAGATGCAACGGGATATGTCAGAGAAGATATAGGAATCCCAAAACAATATGATGGCAAAGTTGACCCAACTGTTGACTGGAGGGGGTAATAAGGAAAAGGGTCCCATGGCTGATATCGAAGAGGGTAACGAGGATGAATCACTCTATCCTCCAAGCTTTACTCCTCCGCATGTACGAACTCAAGCTGAATATCCGCACAAATCTACTGTCACAATCAAGGCTCAGCAGTTCTAGGCCGGTGCTTCAAACTTCCAGGCTGGATCGGGCTCTAACCCCAGAAACCACCATGTTAATTTCGCCATTCCTGACTTTGATGAAGTGGCCGAAAAAGAACGAATAAAGGAAGAGTTACCAAAGCAGTTAGAAGAAAGGTGCAAATGGCTCGAGGAGAAATTCAAGAAGATGGAAATCACTGAAAGCTATCGTGGGATTGATGCTAAAGAGCTGAGTTTAGTTCCGGATTTGGTACCCCCTCATAAGTTTAAGATGCCAGAATTCGAAAAGCACAATGGGACAAGTTTCCCAGAAGCCCATACCACCATGTTCTGCAGGAGACTAGTTGGATATGTTAACAATGACCAGCTACTGATTCATTGTTTCCAGGATAGCCTCATAGGGGCAGCATCTAAATGGTACAATCAATTAAGCCGTAGCATGATTGGTTCATGGAGGGATTTAGCACAAGCGTTCATGAAGCAGTACAGTCATGTAATAGACATGGTTCCTGACAGAATCACCCTTTAGAATATGGAAAAGAAGCCGAACGATAGCTTTAGGCAATATGCACAAAGGTGGAGGGAGGTGGCCGTTCAAGTTCAACTGCCACTATTAGAAAGAGAAACAACAATGCTCTTTGTCAATACGCTGAAAGCCCCATTTATTACGCATATGTTAGGAAGTGCTACAAAAAGCTTTTCTGACATATTTATGAATGGTGAAATGATCGAAAATGCTATAAGGAGCGGGGAAATCGACATGGAGGAGAGTAACAAGAGGTCAGTCTCAAGGAGAAGAGAAAATGAGGTGAACAACATAGGTTACTCTAAATCAGTTACGGTAAATCAGCCAGGAAAGGTGGCTGTTAACCAACAAGGTTCATCGAGACAGGAAGTTGGTACAAGACAAAACACTGAAAGGCCCCATTTTACACCAATCCCAATACCATATAGGGAACTGTATCAAAATTTATTTGATGCACGTGTTGTTTCTCCTTTTCCTGTGAAGCCTCTACAACCTCCGTACCCTAAATGGTATGATGCGAACGCACAATGTGACTACCATGCGGGAATTATGGGACACTCGATTGAGAATTGCACTGCCTTCAAGAAACTAGTTGAAAGACTCATCGACATGGGTGTTTTCAAGTTTGGTGACTCGTCAAGTGCATAAAATCCGTTTTTCAATCATGATTGATAATGGAGTGAATGCAATGTATGAAGAAGTTGTGAGAAATTTTCACATCGATGCCATATATGAAGACACAATTAAAAGGGTCTTTGTTAGATATTCGCCTTGGAGGTGTTCTAAATAATTAGACTGCAGAAGAAATCTCTGTAGTCTTTAAAACTTACTTAGAGTAATGTTCAGAACACACTTGTTGCCTTTAGCCTAGAGGCAATAAGAATTCCTTTATGAGATAGGCTCATGTCTGAACATTATTATTTTAATGAAATACATTATTGCAATCATCTTTGAGCAAACGTTCTTTCATTCTTTATGATGTTTTCATTCTTTTGGATTTTTTCTGCCAAACCATTCTTTCATTCATAATCATATTATATATAAATTTATACATTCTTTGTATATTCTTTAGCACCTACAATAGGTCCCTGGATATCGACAACATGAGTGACGCTGCTACAGACTCAGAATCTCCTTTTGAGTGAAACATATGTTTAGAGGGATCTCATGACTTTGAAGATGACATAGATTGTAGCTTATCTCCTGATTTGTTGAGGATAGTAGAGCAATAAGAGAAACAAATTTACCTCATGAGGAGACAATGGAGACTGTGACCTTGAAGGAACATGCATGACCAAAGAAACAAAGCAAGACGTTGTTGAGTTGCTTCAAGAATTCAAAAATGTCTTCGCATGGTCATATCAGGATATGCCCAGGTTAAGCACTGTCATTGCAATCTGAACAACAGCACGACATCAAAAATTTACAGTATGCTCAAGATTAATATCATGAATGATGCAGTGAAAACCCTATCGGAGCAATGCCTCTCTTTTTAGTTTATCACGATTTTTTCCCCATTGAAGTCGAAATTCTTTCTCTCTGGGTATTGGCTGAGCAAGTTGGATGAAGCATAACGGATCCAATCGCGATGTGATCAATTAAACTTAATAGAAGGAAAAGGCTAAAAGGCTATTCATCACGGTTAGATGTACCAGAAATGAATGATGCGAGCCTATAACACAAGGTTCATGCCAGAGAATTCCTCGAGGGTGACAAAATGTTGAAGATCCTCCCTCTACAAAAAATATTTTGGTGGGAAACGGATGCCAACTTGGGAAGAATCTTATGTTATAGAGAAGGTTTTTTTCAAAGGAGCTTTGAATTTGAGCGAGAGGGATGATAAACCTGCAAAGTCCTGTAAACTCAGATTCAGTCAGGAAATACACCGCTTAAAGAAGGAGATGACCAAGGTAAAAACCCACAAAGGGCACTTTGAGTCGTAAAAAAAATGATGAAATGAAAAAAATGAAAAAGTGAAAATGAAAAATAAAAAATGGAAAAGTAAAATGGAGAGGCTAAGGTGAAAACCCGCAAAGGGCGCCTTAGACCAAAGGGGATTTGAGTTGAAAACCCGAAAAGGGCGGCTCAAATATTGATCAGATGGGGCATGAGGTAGTCAGAGCAGCTCAAATACTGATCAGAATGGGATATGCAGTGGTCTTGCTATACCTGAATCAATAGGAAAGGGTAGACGACATCTTGGGGCATCGACAAAGTACTATAGATCTCCTAAACACATGTTAAACTCAGAATGGTCTTCAGAAAGTTTATACAGAGAAGTTCAAGCTGCGATATCTGGGGCACCTAATCCTTATACCATTTTTGTTATTCTTGGAACATTTCATTCATTTCCAAAATCAATTTCTTTGTTATCCATCTTTATTATCTTTGATAATTTATTCATTTCGAGCTATGCTCGGAACCAATTCTATTCTTATCCATTATTATGATCTTTTTGCAAGCATGTTGCATTAGAATAATGATTAATAGAATAATAAAACTTTCACAAGGGGAGTTTTGCATATTACTCTAGAAGTTTCTAAATAATACAGTAACCTGAAACAGGGCTATTGTTTAGAATGCATCAGGTTTAAAGGTTGAAATATCTAAGAAGGAAAAGTCTAAATTAAGACTATCCCTTCATATTTTGTTGTCAAAAACATTGACTGAACAAAATGACGAGATGTCGTGTTGGAGATAAGGCTTCGATAAAAAGGCAAGCGATGTTCATCAAGTAATAAGAAGAGGTTTCCTTGGAGAAAAATTCTTCATTTGTGCATAAGCATTTGGTATGACTCACTGGGAATGAGGTAAAAGACCAAAGAGCTTCACATTCTGTATCTTGGAATTACAATAAGAGAGGATTGAGAAAGAGCCAAATTTTTTACCCTTGGGTCATAGCAGGAGAAAGATGATACAAATTTTGCATCCCAACAGCTTGAACTTTAAAGTTCACAGTGGGGGCAATCTGACCAAGTGTTTCTTTGGAGATGCTAGCCAAGCAAGAAGGCGTTGTAACACGTAGGTGATAAAGCCTTAATAAACTTTGAGTAATGATAACCTAAGTGATAAGGAGGGATCATCCTCGAAAAATGACATTCTGCATTCATTCAAATGTCATTCATACATGCCTAGTTAGGAGCATTTGATTCATTCTGTTCATGACATCCTAATCATTAGGCATAATTAGGTCCATAAAGTGAATTATATAGGTCATGTTCCCCAGAGAGCAGATCAGTGAAATTATAAATCCTTATCTCCCTGAGCAACAGTGGAGCAGGTTGAAAAGCAACAGATCTTGTCTTCATGTATTGACATGAAGTAGATTGAAGATAGCAAATCTTGTCTTCTCATACTGGTGGTGAAGTAGATCAAAGATAATGGATCTTGTCTTCATGTATTGACATGAAATAGATCGAAGATAGCAAATCTTGTCTTCTCATACTGGTGGTGAAGTAGATCAAAGATAATGGATCTTGTCTTCATGTATTGACATGAAGTAGATCAGAGATAGTAGATCTTGTCTTCATGTATTGACATGAAGTAGATCGAAGATAGCAGATATTGTCTTCCCATACTGGTGGTGAAGTAGATTGAAGATAATGGATCTTGCCTTCATGTATTGACATGAAGTAGATTAGAGATAGTGGATCTTGTCTTCATGTATTGACATGAAGTAGATCAGAGATATCAGATCTTGTCTTCCCGTACTGGCAGCGAAGTAGATCGAAGAAAGCAGATCTTGTCTTCATGTATTGGCGTGAAGTAGATCGAAGAAAGCAGATCTTGTTTTCATGTATTAGCATGAAGTAGATTGAGGATAACGGATCTTATCTTCCTGTACTGGCAGTGAAGTAGATCAAAGATAGCAGATCTTGTCTTCCCATATTGGTGGCGAAGTCGATCGAAGATACAAGTCTTATCTCCCTGAAGTAGCAGTAGAGTAGACAGAAGTAACCAATCCTATCTCCTTGAAGTTGCAATGGAGTGGATTAAAACCACAGATCTCATCTCTGGAAGTTGCAGTAGAGCAGATCGCATTAGATTTATCTTTAAGTTGTAGCAGAACAAGTTGAAGCTACAAGTCATATCTATCTAAAGTTGCAGTGGAGCAGATTAAAGATAGAAAATTTTGTTCTTTTGAGAAGCTACAATGTATGAATCCTATATCCCCGACATTGCAGTGGATTAGATTGAAGCACCAGTTCCTATACCTGTGAAGATGCAGTAGGATGGAATGAGGCTACTAGAAGAAAAAGAGCACTAGGGTCTAGTGCGACCGGACAAAATTGATCATTTTAGAGTCTTTGCTCTGTTCCCGTTACACGACAACGAGCAAAGAGGGCCAACTGTAATAGCCCATTTTTCCCGGGCTTTTGAAAATAATAAAAATAAATAAAAAGAGTCAATTTACAAAAGTCCAATAACAGTGGCCCGATTATGATAAAACCCTAAACCCAATAACAAACCCATTACATCAAATCCATTCCCAGGCCCAAATTAAACCCACTAGCCTTAACCAAAAGCAAAACCCTAGCAGTAGGTAACGCCGTAGCCCCCACCTCCAGCAAAGCCTCCAGCCACCGCACATTTCGAGACCAGCTCCTCCACGCACACGTTTCTCTCCACGAATACCTGCAAAACAGACTCAAGGAGTCCAATAGAGAGGAAACAGCAAAATAATAGATTTATTAATTTCTCTTTTTTGGGCTATATAAAGCCACATATTTTTGTAAAAAATGGGGGGGGGGGCGAGAAAAAATCCTATAAAAAAAATCAAAAAGCAATACACAAGCAGTTTTTTTAGGTGATTTTCTCCATTTTCGTTTTCGATTTCCATTTTTTTTTACAAAAGAAAATAAAAAAATAAAAGGGTGCTTACCTGATTTCGAGCACTGGAGTCGAGCACCGTTCGCGGTGGTTCCATAGCAGTCGACGACAGCGTCATGAAGGCTAGGGTTGAGAACCCTAGCAAAGAATTTTTTTCCCCACTGTTTATTGTTTTAAAACAAAAAATGAAGCAGAGACGTTTTTTTGAAAGAAAATTTTGGTTTTAATTCTATAAGCAAAACGGCGTCGTTTAGGTGGCCATGACCCGCGCGATGACCCGACCCGGAGGGAAGGATCCGCGCGTTCTGGCCTTGAATGGGAAATTTACGCATTTAGTCCCTCCTTTTTGCGACGCACTTCAATTAAACTCATTTTGTTTTTTTTAAATTAGCCGCATATTTCATTTCTGTTTCAATTTGGTCCCTCGCTGCGCAGCGTTTTGGAGGGTGGGATTAATTTCCCTTTTAGTCGCCCATAGTTGTTCGCGTGTTCAAGTTTGTCCTTTTATTTATTTATTTTCGAATCTACCCCATTTTTTTTTGTTTTTAAGTTCAATTTAGTCCATTTTTAGCTATTTTTTTTATTTTTTTAATGTTTATCATTATACCATTATTTATTATTATATTATTTATTATCATGGTTATTATCATTATTTCTATATTCATACACGCATTGTTTTTATACAATATATATGCATGTTTTTATATAATATACTGCATGGTTTTTTATAATATATATATATGCATCTTTTATGTAGTATATGTATACCTGTATATATTTTATACATTTTTTATTTTATTTCTTAACTTCTATATACATATATATACTTTTATATTTTAGTTTCAATTTTTTTACTTTTATAAATATGTATTTACGTATATTTCCATATATGTTTTATATATTATTCTTCATTTTTACAAATATATATATCAAAATACACACACATTTTAGAATATACATATATAATTTAAATTAAAGTATTTGTTTCATGTTATACATTAACTTTTTAACATGCCTTTTAGAAAATATATATTTTGGTTGTGTCAAAGCATTAAAATCATCATATTTTACAAATTTCCAAAATATTTGGCATTCATGATTCTCGAGAAAGATCGTGTCCTAACTTACTGGATTGCGATTATTTTTAGATGAATTTAGAAAGTCAAGTATTTGTTTTGCAATAAATTCACAAATTTCAAATAAAAGCTTATTCTCGGGAATTCAAAAATGTTGGGTCCTAACTTACTGGTCATGACATTTTATTATCCCAAAATAAGAATTTCAAAAATAAAAGGCAATATTCGGTATTTTGAAGATTTAAAAAATATTGTGCCCTAACTTACTGGGTGTGATGTTTTATTTCTTTGAAATAAGAATATTTTATTATTTTGATTCATTTGCGAGTTAAAAGTTCTCTTTTAAAATCTTTTCAAACTTTCAATAACAAGACATTAAATAATCAATTTGGTACCAATTTTGGGCATTACGAGGGTGCTAACCCTTCCACGTACGTAACTGACTCCCGAACCCGTTTTCTTGAATTTCGTAGACCAAAATCGTTTTTAAGGTGAGCCGATCACACCTCAATAAAGGATCGGTGGCGACTCTAGTTTTATCTTTAAAGTCGGCAACTAAATTTTTGGTTTAAAAAATTGTTTCGACATTATCTAACCATTATAATTTAGGAAAACATTGTTGATTTTCTATGCCTATAGTATCTGGTTCCATATGAAACAAATATAAATGAACTTTAAAATGATAAGAACATAGCATTTCAAGGATTTGGAGCTAACAATTATTTTCCTACCAAATTCAAGCAGGCCAACAAAGAAAAATAAGAAAACCATGAAAACTCCAATATTCCCAGAAAGAAAGAAAAAAACATGCTTGACTTTTGAAGCAACCAAAGCAAATAGAAAAACTTACCACAGCCAAGAAGAACATTGTTGAGTGATGCAAAAGTAGCACAAGCAAGAATATATTTCCCGATACTTTTCTTCCTCACTAGTTCATTATAATGATTTGAAGTCTCATCATCAAATTCATCAGATAGCTCAAAATCCAGTCTCTTGTACTTGTTCTTGTTCCCCAAAGACAAAGCCAATTCCCCTTTCCCATTTTCTTGGACACCAACCAACCCCGTAACTTTCCTTTCCTTCAATTCATCTCCCTTACCAGAACAAAACTAGCAAAACAGACCCATATGTCCCTTTCTAGTCACAACAAGGATTAAACCATGAATTGGGTTCTTTATATCTAAAACCAAAAAGGAAGAAAATGAAAGTCTAAGAACAGGTGGGTCTTTTTCCTTTTCTTTTTATCACCCAAGCAAAGATAGCCACTTTGGTATTCTCCAACAAAGCTTACTTACATATGCAAATGAAAATAAAAGATAAAAGTAGTCAACATCAACAAGGTCTAAATTCTAAAACAATAGTTTCATGATGTTTAAAAGGAAACTTTTGTATTCTCCAACAATGTTTTTAGTTCTTATTAGATTTTTTTCCTTATCAATAAAATGATTTTATTAATAAAATAGACATTGCCATGCAACAAGACAAAAGAAAAACGTTGCACCAAAAAAACATACACCTTGATACAATAAAAAGACCTTAGCCCAAAACAAAAGAGCCACCAGAAATCCATTCCCAACACTAATCAACATAGAAGAACACAACATCAAATCAAAAAAGCATTATAACAAGTATAGGAACAAGCATTAAGCATCATTAACCATCAAATATTGAAACAAAATTATTAACTTGAAGAAAGCAAAGGCAGTGAGATATTATGGTTAAATAATTCAATTCCAAGAATAGTTCAACATACAAGACAATATTGAACAAAGAATAGTTCAAATATATAAAAACATAAGATCACTCACTTCAATAGAAGTGAGCAACCCCAACATATAAGTTACCATATCATTACCTTAAAATTTTTAATGGTCTCTAGTCTTTCTTTTTCAAAAACAATTCAATTTGATTGAATTAGTTTTCTACCAATCGATTTTCTTTTCTTTTTAGGAATTTTAGCCTTATATGTTTTAAAAGAGAACATAAGTAATCTTATAACAATAGTGGCTAAAGCCAATAATGGCTAAAAATATCACTAAGTGTTGCCAAAAGCAAAGAGAGACCATTGAGTTTAAGTTATTTTAACCAAAATGATAGCTCCCCCAGTAAAAAGCATATAATAAATGCTAAAATTTTAAACATATTTAACTGTACACTTGAAGCTTCACCCACAAATTACACATTATGAGTTCCCAAAGGTGCAAAGATATAAAAATTGGCAATGGGTCATTAATATGAACCTCAATGAGTCATATGAAAGTTTATCGAAGCCAACCTGAAAATACTCAAATATTGTTGTAAAGGGTAGCTTCAAAAAGACACCACCTGTTACTGCCTGCAAGAAAATGCAATGGGGCCAACTGTTAAAATAATGTTTATAAGGCTTACAACCATTAACTAAAAAAGTCAAAAGCTATATCAAAGATGAAACAAGAAGAACGATTAATTGATAATATTGATAGCCCATACAGCATGATGATCCTTAATGCAAAATCATCAGAAACAAAAGAAAAAAAATCAATACAAATGCAAAATGAACCCTAGTTGAATTGAACTTACAACAAAATTCAGAATACTAATCAGTATAAAAAGTTTCAATGATTTGGTATAGAAACTTACCTTAAAAAGAAAGAAAAAAAACTGGAGAAATGAGAACTAAAAGGTGAGTATACAATGAGTAAACATCGTCGATATATAGATGTGTATAAATAAGAGAATCATCGAGATTCAACCAACCATTGTTAATCTTCTTTATTTGGAAATTTTGGAATTCACATTTACATGTCTCAGTTTTTATAATTTCATCATTTAACAATTTAAGGGATTTTTTGTAAATTATTTGAGGAAAATCTATTTTAGGGAAATAAACTGTTTGTAGAACTTAAGGGTCGGTTTGATTGCCAGTAAAATGTTTTCCGTAAAATGATTTCTGGAAAATGTTTTACTTTTTTGTAAAATGATTTACTGGAAAATATTTTCTGGTGTTTGATTGAATCTGTGTAAAATATTTTCTACTGTTTGGCAGATTTCCTAAAAATATTTTCCAGAAAAGTTATTTTTACATATATTAATATATATTAATAAATTTTATATTTTAAATTGTTTTTACATATATTGCAATGAAATTAAATATATAATAATATTCAATTATTAAGCTACAATATTAACCGTCATAAATTGAAAACAACCAAAGTCAAATAAATTATTTGTAATTGTGTTAAAAAAAATCAGTAACAAGGGTTGAAGAATTATAAATTTAGCTTCCAAACCACAATTAAAAAAATACTAATCTATGCATTTATTTAAAACATATAAGATGTATTTACCTACCAATATGAAACTTTGGATCTTTTAAACAGATTCAGCAAGACCAAAATGTTAAACAAAAGACGAGACATATACCAAATCCTTAGTAAATTGTTATACACTGTGTTTGGAGTAACTGTTTAAGTGCATCTGCTATCAAATTGCTAACCACTTACAACTAAAAAATGGCAATGTCTGCTGCCAGGAAGCTTGCTGGGTTCAAATCAAAACACACAAAAACCAAAACTTAGCCTAAATAATCTAATCATAAAACATTACTCCGACTGTTAGCGTTGCATTAACTGATTCACCATCTGCTATCAAATTGCTAGCCACTTGCACCTTTCTTTAATAAGACTTTGATTACTTCTAGATGGGACCCTTGAACAGCATAGTGGAGTGGAGTGAATCCCTTGCGATTAGTGGCTCTCATTGAAACTCCTGATGAAAGCAGAGTTTAGACAACCTTGATGAACCGCAGAACCTCTTCTTCTTGATATTGACTCAATTCTAGATCAACAATGTCTAGAAGCCTGTCTTCTTCTTTCAGTTTCCATGTCTGCAACAGGTACACTTTGCATGAATTATGATATCACTTATGTGAGATGTCATGTGAAGACCATCTAATTTTATCAAATTTGGAGTCCAGTTGATGTATGAAAAGATAAGTAACATGATGTAACAAGTGGAAAAAGGTTGAAAGTACCCATTCAAGCAGAAGCATGAATTCCACTCCAAATGTCTTTTACTACTACTTTTACCACTTATTATTTCAAGCGAAGCACCCCAAAGTCATACACATCGCCTTCTTGGTTAGTTGTCCTAAAAGCGCATACTCTAGTGCCAAATATCCATTGGACAAAATACAATATCATAACCGAGATGCAAACGAAACACAAGGATTAAGCAAAGGCAAAGAACAAAACACAATTGCCGATGGGTGACTCATTCAAAAGTCCTTAAAAACATCAATGAAATATTGAAATAGTTAAACAACCTAGGCAAATGACTAAGGATGAGATGCAATGAAAATGATTATTACAATGTTCCGCTACTCGAAAATCGACATGAGTGACATTGTCCGGGAAAAGCTTAGCTAGCCCGAAATCCCCAATTTTAGGATGAAAATTTCCATCCAGAGTATATTACTAGCTTTAATATCCACGTGGACGATATGCGATGTACAACTTCATAGTGAAGAAATGCAACAGCAGGTCGTACCTAAGCAAATAGCGACTCTTGTTGGCCAATCCAAAGCAATATGTTTACTTCTTGAACCCGAAATTAGGATTTACGGACATCAAGATACCTCAATTAGAATTAGGAGTTCAATGAGCTTGGACCGATGTATTTACTAAGTAAAACACCGGCAAGGTCATTATTCTCCGGATATTCGTAGACCAAGGCCTGATGGTCATCTTCAACACAACAACCGATTAGTTCAACAAGGTTGGTGTGTCGATGTTTGATATCATATCGATCTCTATCAGAATTCATTAGATCCTTGCTTAGACTCTGCAGACAGTTTCTTGATGGCTACTTGAGTACCATCCCTCAAAACTCCCTGCAAATAGTAACAGACAGTAAAATTTTGTTAGTGTTTCCCAACTAATTCTAAAGTTGACAGACACTAGTACAGGCGTGCCATATGAAAACCAGAAAACCTGCTCTCTCCCCCTCACATACACTCACAAAAGTAGACATATACATAATACATGCCAAAAAGAGCCCAGAAGATATGGATGCTCTGTTCTAAAAGAACGGTCGGAGAGCTTTCATTACCCTGTAGACAACTCCGAAACCACCGCACCGATTCTGCTTTGATGGATGGAAATCTGATGTCGCTGATCTCAATGAATTGTAAGTAAAAAGCTTTACATTCTCGTTGGTGAACTTTGGCCATGCACAGATATAACAAATATGGAATCGAATAAGATCACAAAATTATAAGAGAAATAGTTGACAATACCATGTGTCTGAAACAGAAACAAAAACAAGGAACCGTTTGAGATAAATACTTAGGAATGGTTACATTACTGAAAATGTTTTGAAGCTACATACTGGACAGAAGATGTTTTGAATCGACTACCAATGACCTGACATGAATTTTGGTGTTTTAATATGGTTTTGAGGGTGAGAATCGGCATTTTGAAGTAGCTTTTTATAGTCTCCTAGTTGAGAACTTATGACAAACACATAACAGGTAAGAATAGAGAAAGCTGAAATCAAAGGAATTTGATTTCAGAGATTGGTACTCGTTGCCAAAACTAGCAAAAAATCAAGTAATTCGTAAGAAACAAACAAAGAGAATATTTTCATACTTAATTGAGATTGAGATATAAAGATTGGTTGGAGGAGTATGTAGCGATACAAATATAGTGCTAACGTCCGAAATGATGAAACAGAAGAGTAAGAAAATTAGGTAAGGTTTACCGATTTCACTTACAAACTGCAGGAAATGATGAAACAAAAAGGATTGAAGAAAGGTAAGAAAATGGAAAGGAAGTGCTGGAAATCAGTGGAATGGGAGGAATTGGAAAGATTTTTCATTATTAAAATACAGAGAAAATTCAAAATCTTTCCAACTCCTCCATTCCAAAAATTTCCAGAAACAGTCTCTCATTTTCCTCCTTCACAACATTCTAAAAAATTACAAGCCACAGAAAATGTGTAGAAATGAAAGTGGAAATAGAAAACATACCTTTCTAAAGAAAGTCTGCAAAGAAATTTTTGAAGCTGAGACGATGAGAGTGTAGAGAAGGGAATGGAAAATGTCTTACGGAAGGAAAATCGGTAAGACGTTTTCCAAAACTAAGGAAGTGATTTTACTCGTGTTTGTAAAAGGTTTTCCTTGTGGAATTCATTTTCCACCAAACAAACGACGGAAAATCCAGAAAATAATTTTCGGAAAACCAAATCCCACAATCAAACTGACCCTAAAAGATAAAATTAAAAACATATTTCATTTGAGAAAAATCTTGATCTCAAAATAGGGAAATAAACTTGTGATTTGACATACTAATTTGCATAAGCAAAAATCAAAATAATCATCAGTTTTAGGGTTACCTATCTTGCACAAGCTCCTTTGAAAATTACTTGCTTTCAGTTCAACAAATCTAAATTAGTATTGAGAGATTGATTATCAATTTTATGATTTGGTGGTTGAGTCTGGATTTTTTTTCCTTGCTGAAGATTTTGCCCTTAATTGAGAAATTTCTACAATCTCGATTCATATAAGGAAAAGATTAAATAAGTTAGTAAGGGGAAATGGTGGTTTAGGGATTTGGAAATGGAGAAGGGAATGGATGTGGAGGCTGTAATTGGAAGTGCAGAAAGAACGATGATGAAAAAATGAGTGCAAAAATGAAAAAGTAACCTTTTAGCATTCCTACCGTGCTCTAAATGGGAAATTTAGAGGTTGGGGTAAAGAATGGTATTCAACCTCTATTTAGTTATTAGTGGGAATAGAGAGCCAAACATCAACACCTGTAATAGGCATTCCATTGAACCAAACAATGGCTTGTGGTGGGCCTATGGAATTGAATTGTAATGGCATAGCCATTGAATTGAACCAAACAAGATGTAAGTGATTCTATCTTTTTTGTCCTCTATTCTTTTATAAAACAACCGTATAATATACACCAAGACTTTATAAAAAAAAAGAGCTAATGAACCACACAATTATTGGGCATTTAAAAAATATAGTGATTTAAAAATTGTGAGAATTACACTCTACCTTCCCTAAAAAGAGTGTAGTTCTCTAAACGCTTACCTGATCTAATATTCACCACAACCTCAATAGGCTTAGATTTGATGGTACAACAAGGAGACATAAAATTTCTCAGAAAACAAAAACTAACTTATTATAAGATTTCAAATTATCTTAACAAAGGGAAAGAAATAAAATAAATTAGAAAATGTCCCAAACTAAATTTTCTAACTTTATAAAAGATATTTCAATTAAAAACATGTTTGAAACATTTAAAAATAAAAAAACTTTGGTTTTGATACAATTAAATTTATCACTCCCCGAATCGAGGCATGACAAATGCTGCACATTCGTGAGATAGAATCTCACAAATATTTAGTATAAAAATCATAAGGTCATAATCTCAAAGATTTTATAAATTTTCTTTGAAAATATCATTCAAAATGTGTAGTAAACAAAAAAAATTTCAAAAATAAAAACTTGTCTAGTAGTGTTGAAAATTTAAAGCTTCGGAACGTCTTGGAAATATAAAGAAATGAAATGATATCTAAAAGCATCACTCTCTAGACTTCTCAAGTTTACAAGTAAAGCCAGAACCTGTAAAAAATATAAAAGGAGGGAGTGGGCTTTACTACTCAGTAAGTAATTGGCTTATGCCTTGGTTGGCTTAAACAAGTACAAAAACATTTAGGCCAAATATTTAGTGGAAAACACGTAATTGCAAAATTTATGGTAATTTTTTATAACATAATTCAAAACATATTTCATGTCAAAATAATAATTAATACAAATTAGTAATTTCTATGGTCACCTTTAACCCTAGTGATAATGTAATGCCCTCCACCCGACCCGATCAACCAGATTCGAGTGTTAGGTGTTATTTCCCAAAACAAATGTAACCTAGACTCTTCTCTACGCCTATGTACTAGACGAGCAATGACTTAATACAATTTCTTTTACTCTTATACTGAATTACCTAATGTATTCTTATTATGTAAAACTGCTTGTCCAGTGTAAAATCACGTTTACAATCTGAATAATACAACTTATTGTTTTTGCTTACTTCTATCACTATACAGAGTATTACATCTTATGCGCGGACTTAAGCTTCGCTATGAAGCTTCTCATATAAACTTGCGTTTTATCATTATCTCCAACTAATTGTATGACTTCTCTTAGTTTTTCCTTTGGCGTTGACCCTATCTTTGCCACAACCTTTCTCTTTTCTGTATGCATATTAGCATGAACCGTCACTCCTCTAGTATAGCCTTGGCATCGTCTCTTGTCTCCCACATTTCTAACGGGTCATACATTCAGAGACATCCATAATAAGTTCGCAAGAACATTGTGAGGCATTATCATAGATTTATTCACCATTTCACATTGAATGTAAACATTGTACTTCACTTTTCTACTTAGATGGGTACTTACTAGGATCAACACTTCACATACTAAACCTTTACTTACCTCACATTTCTTTATATTTTGTGAGTGGTTTTACCTTAGTCGGAACTGTTCGACTTACTTATGGTCTTAAACTCATGACATACTTTCATTTCACCTTTCATTTTTGCAAGCTCTTTAGTTGCATTTTCATTCAGAATTCACCAATTCGGTGTTGCCTTTGAATCTTTGTCCTAAGGTCATTTCAAAGACTATGCCACTAAGGCGTATTCTCAACTTCAGATGTCTTCCCTTGTCCCCGAAAGCTTCAGACACTCACTTGATCAACAGATCACCACTACGGTGTCCACTTAACTTAGATAGTCACAAAGGCGTCCATACAACCTTCAGTAGCCACTAAGGCACCTACTCTCATTACATAGCCATCAGGGTGTTCAAACACGTACACAAGATAGCCATAGAGGTGTCCATACAGATAGATAGCCATAAAGGCATCCACATATACAGACTTTGCCACGAAGAAGCATTTAACAAATATAAGCATAAAGGCTCTTATACAACAGAATTAGCCATTAAGGCTTTACCTTATCAGACTCAACCACAAAGGCTCTTCTTATAACAAAACAACCAGAAGGGCTTCCTCATGTAATATATTTATCCAAATAGGCTCACATATAATAGATTTCGCCACTAGGGCTCATATATAACAGAGAACAACCATAGAGGCTTCCACTTATCAAAGAACAGTCACAAAGACTTCCACATTTAGGTAAATGGCATTTTTGACGATAGGAATTTGCCTAAACTCGACGTCTTGAGGTTTTCCCCTCATCGCTAGGTATTCGTCCAACCGTCCTTTATCTTTTCCCCTACATGGCACCATAGTACCAGACTAGGTATTACACTATGTGGTCTTCACTTGTCATATGATGCAATAGTAAACGACTAGACCTTACACTATATGGTATTCTTTTCATGGACATAATTTGTGCTTACTGTCTCAACGAACTCACACATAAGCACACTCAATATGCATACTTATGCTTGACTCATTGCAACAAACTTCAACATGTATAAACTTACTCATGACAACCACAATCATACTTTCAGAAATATTCATGCATGCATACTTTTCCTTTAGAACAGAATCATATCATTTATCTCATTCTTTCTTCATATATTCATCATGTCGAAACCATTTTTAAATTTTGAAAAATGGGGATCGACTTTTGAAAATAAAATGGGAGTCGCCACCGATCTTTTATTAAAGTGTGATCGGTTCACCATTAAAAATAAATTTTAGGTCTGCGAGATTTGAGAAAATAGGTCCGAGAGTCGGTTACGCACGAGAAAGGGTTAGCACCCTCGTGACGCCCAAAATTAGTACCGAATTGATTGTTTAATGTCTTAGGGTCAAAATTTTGAAAAGATTTTGAAAATACATCCTTTTAAAAGAAAATTTGAATGAAACGAATCGGAAGATGAAACTCATTTATTTCAAGGAAATAGACTGTCACACTCAGTAAGTTAGACTATAACATTTTAAATCCGTGAAATTAAGTTTATCTCTTAACTCTTAAAACCTATGCATTTTGAGAAGAATATCCGATTATTTGAGTCAAACGACAAATTAGAACCCAAAAAGTTAGGGTTTAATTTCTTAAAATCCCTAAACACCGAACATGGCCTTTATTTAAAATCTTTAATTCGGGGTAGCAAAATTACCGGATCCAGTGAGTTAGGGTCCAACGTTTGAAATCCCGAGGGACTTTATTTGAGATTCGTATGATTTTATTTAAAAGATACCAGGCCATCCAAATTGAACGAGGAAAATTGAAGCCTAATAAGTTAGGGCACTATTTTCTCGAGAATCATTGAATGTCGGATATTTTGGGAATTTAAAACTATTTCGGTATTTTGATAAATGCGATATTTTAAGCGATGTAACATGATTGAATGTTTTCGTATGACATAAAGGATGATTAGTAAATAACATACACTAGTGGATAACAAATAATCAATATAAGTACAAACAAGCACAAGATCAATAATCTCAATTACTCCAATATCAACACCAACATTCAAGATACATATTATATAAAAGATAAATCAAAATACATTAAACAATATACATACATTAATTTAAAATAAGTAATATGTAGGGTGAAAAACTTCATGTAAGTAATAATATATACTAATATGCAAAAGTGAAATACACTAAATATATGTGGATATTTAAAATAAGTAACGCATCTATATGTATCAATAGGTATATAAAAAATATAAAGTTTAAAATTAAATAATATATACATTACGTACATACATATATGTATAATAAAACTAGTTTAAAGATAATAGTAAATAAGAATAAAGTAATGTATACATAAATAGGAAAATAGAAATATAATCCAATATAATGATGATTACAATAGTAAATAGTATAGGTTAATTTTAAAATAAGTAATATGTAAAATAACTTTCAATAAAATAATAAAGAACTTAAAATAATTAGCCTTATAAGTTAGGTTAAGATAATAAATAAAAGGTTTAATATAATCTATAAAAGAGAAAATTGAATTAAAATAATTTTAAAATAAAAAATTTTAAAATAACCTATATCAAGTGAAGTATATATATAAACACATATTATATATAAAAGTTTAAAATGGATAAATAATAGCAAATAAAATGAATCATGAAATAATTTAAAGCATGCCATATAAAATATAAATTACATACAACAAATATATTTAAAATAACGGCTATTTACAAAGAAAAATAAATGAATGAGGTGACACGAAATAAAAATAAAAATAAAAAATAAAATAAAATAATAAATAATAAATAATAAAACGAAGTATATATAAAATAAGTAAAAAGAGAACCACAATAGTGCTAATAATAATAGTAATGACAATAAATTATTTAATAAGCTGACTAATAAAAGGATTAAATCATAATTAAAATCGAATTAACAGGAACAAAAGAAATATTAAAAAAAATGCGGATCAAAATGCGATTAAAATAAAATTAAAAAAAAACCAAAAACATAATTAAAATAAATAACAAGAACTAAATTACAACTCGCGAATGACACGAGGGACTAAAAGGGAAATAATCCCAACACCTTGAAACGCTGCGTTATGAGAAGGACTAAAGTGAAACAAAAATAAAATAAGAGGTTAAATTTAAAAAAAATAAAAGAACTGGATTGTAGCACGCAATAAAAGCAAGGGACTAGTGGCGCAAATAAGCCATTTAACGAAAATGCGCAGATCCTCCCCGGGTCGAGTCACCGCGCGGGTCGGACCTTCTAAACGGCGTCGTTTTCAAAGCTACTGAGGCATGCTTAAAACGGTGCCGTTTCTTTCCCAGGATATAAACTAAAATAAACCTAAAACCTAAAACCTTCAGTCATTTTTTTAAGAAAAAAACCTAAAAGAAACTAGGCTCCTTGCGCCGCTCCGCATAATGGCTGTTCATCAGCCCTTCAAACCTTCGCTCGACTCCGATTACGACGGAGCGAACAAAGATCTGGCCTCCAGGTAACCTCTGCGCACCCTACCATCTTTATATTTTTTAGTATCGTCCCCGAATGAGGAACCAAAGAGCAAAGAAAAAAAATCAAATAAGGGAAAGAAAAAGAGAACTCCGAAAAGCAAAGCAAAACTCTCATTCACCTTTAGATTCCTTTTTTCTCTGAATATTTTTCTGTTTTTTGTATTCAATATTTTGGTGTGCATCTCTTTTTACATTCAAAAATCCTCCCTTTTTACAATTTTTGATATCTCCTTATATTGCCGAAAAACCCCCCAAAAGAAATAATCAAAATCCCTATTTTTTTTTACATTTTTCTTATTTTCTACTACTTTTTTCTGATTTGCTATCGATTTCTCCTCTTTTTGCTTGCTTTTTCTGCTTTTTTGCATTTGTTTGTCCTTCTTGTAGGTACGGCCGTACGGAGGAGCGTGGCGTTGAGGCCGCGTGTGGGAGGCTACTGTTGGCTACGGCGTTGGTGGCTAGCTAGAAACCCTAGGGTTTCTGTTTCTTGAAATGTAGTGGGCTATTGAGTGTTGGGCTTGTCCAACCGGGTTAGGTTAAGTTGAGCCATAACGATTTGGGCCAGATATCGGGCCACTGTAATTGGGTCTGATGAATTTTTGTAATTTGGATTGTTTATTGGACTGTTTAATTTTGTTTTTTTTCATTTGGTTTCTTTTACTAACGGGTTGGGCCTATTACAGCTGCCCCTCTTTGCTCATTGTCGTGTGACGGGAACGAAGCAAAGACTAAAAAAATGGCCAATTTACCCGGTAGTGCTGGACTTTGGTGCTCTTTTCTTCAAGTAGCTTCGTTCCACCTTACTGCTTCTTCAGAGGTATGGGAATTGCTTCAATCTGTTCCACGTTGTGGCTTTAATCTGCTTCACTGCACTGCCTGAGAGTGTAAGATTCGCTGCTGTAGCTTTAATATTTTTAACCGCAATGTCAGGGAGGCAAGATTCACCATTATGGCTTTAATCTGTTCAACTGCACCACCTGAGAGGTAGGATTTGCTGCTGTAGCTTTAATCTTTTTAACCGCAATGTCAGGGAGGAAAGATTCACCGTTGTGGCTTTAATTTGTTCCACTGCACCGCCTGGGAGGTAGGATTCGCTGCTGTAGCTTTAATCTTTTTAACCGCAATGTCAGGGAGGCAAGATTCACCGTTGTGGCTTTAATCTATTCCGCTGCACCGCCTTGGAGGTAAGATTCACTGCTGTAGCTTTAATCTTTTTAACCGCAGTGTCAGGGGAGCAAGATTCACCGTTGTGGCTTTAATCTGTTCCACTGCATTGCCAGGGAAGTAACACTCGCTGCTGTGGCTTTAGTCTTTTTAACTGCAATATCGGGGAAGCAAGATACGCCGTCGTGGCTTTAATCTGCTCCACTGCATTGCCAGGGAGATAAGATCTGAAATTCTTCGGTCTATTCCACTGTAACCTCAGGGATAAGATCCTTTATTTTAATCCGCTCCACTGTAATCTTAGGGAGATAGGATTACCAGCTTCAATCTGTTCTTCTGTAATCTCAGGGAGATAAGATCTGAAATTCTTCGGTCTATTGCACTGTAATCTCAGGGAAATAAGACCTGATGCGATCTACTCTACTATAACTTTAGAAAGAGAAGATCCTTTATTTTAATCTGCTCCACTTTAATCTCAGGGAGATAGGATTACTAGCTTCAATCTGCTCCGCAGTAATCTAAGGGAGATAAGATCTGAAATTCTTCGGTCTATTCCACTGTAATCTCAGGGAGATAAGACCTGATGTGATCTACTCTACTGTAACTTCAGAGAGATAAGATACTTTATTTTAATCCGCTCCACTGTAATCTCAGAGAGATAGGATTACCAACTTCAATCTACTCCACTGTAACCTCAGGGAGATAAGATCTGAAATTTTTCGGTCTATTCCACTGTAATCTTAGGGAGACAAGGCCTGATGCGATCTACTCTACTGTAACTTCAGAGAGATAAGATCCTTGATTTTAATCCGCTCCACTGTAATCTTAGGGAGATAGGATTACCAACTTCAATCTGCTCCGTTGTAATCTCAGGAAGATAAGATCTGAAATTCTTCGGTCTATTCCACTGTAATCTCAGGGAGACAAGACCTGATGCGATCTACTCTACTGTAACTTTAGAGAGATAAGATCTTTTATTTTAATTCGCTCCACTGTAATCTCAGGGAGATAGGATTACTAGCTTCAATCATCTCCGCTGTAATCTCAGGGAGATAAGATTTCTGGCTTCCAACCTACTCCACTACTGACCAGGGACATAGGACTTGTGGCTTAAATCTGTTTCCCTAATCCTGTGGAAGATAAGATTCGCCGTCTTCGATCTGCTCCGCTACTGCTTAGGGAGACAAGATCTGTAATTTCTAACCTACTCCACTGCTGACCAAGGACGTAGGACTTGTGATTTCACCGATCTGTTCTCTAGAGAACATGACCTGTATAATTCGTTTATGAACTTAATTATGCCTAATGATTAGGATGGCATGATCAAAATGTATCAAATGCTCCTAGCTAGACATGTGTGAATGGTGTTTGCATGAATGCAAAATTTTATTTTTTCGAGAATGATCCCGCTTAGGTTGTCATTACTCGAAGTTTATTAAGGCTTTAACACCGACGTGCCACAACGCCTTCTTGTTTGACTGACTTTTCTGAAGAGACATTTAGCCAGGTTGCCCCCACTGTAAACCTCAAAGTTTAATCCATTGGGGCACAAAATTTGTACCATCATTCTCCCACTGTAATCCAAGTGTAGAAATATGCGGCTTTTCCTCAATTCTTCTATCACCATTCGAGAATACATGATCTAAATTGTTCTAGTTCCTTACACCATTCCCAATGTGTCGTACCAAAGACTTATGCGCAGATGAAGGCTCTCTTCTCTGATATAACCTCTTCTTATTGCCTGATGATTATTGCTTGCTTGTTTATTTAAGCTTTGTCATTAACCCGTCATCTTGTCATTTTGTTCAATCAATGCATTTGACAACAAAATCCAAAGAGAAAGTCTAAATTTAGACTCTTCCTTCTCAAATTTCCAACCTTTAAATTAGGTGAGCTCTAAACAATAGTCTTGTTTCAGGTTCCTATATTATCTAGAAACTTTTCAGAGTAATATGCAAAACCTCCTTTGTGAAAATTTTATTAGTCCATTAATCATTATTCCAATGCAACATACTTGCAAAAAAGGGTCATAACAATGGATAAGAATAAAATTGGCTCTGAGCATAGCTCGAAAGGAATAAATTATCAAAAATTGTAAAGAAGGATAATAAAGAAATTGATTGGGAGTGTTTATCTTAGAAAAGGAAAAAAGTATTCCAAGGACGACAAATTCAATATAAATAATATGAGAATTGGGTGCCCCAGATAGCACAGCTTGAACTTCTCTGTACAAACTTTCTGAAGACCATTCTGAGTTTGACATGTGTTTAGGAGATCTACATTGCTTTGTCGATGCCCCAAGATGTCGCCTACCCTTTCCTGTTGATTCAGATATAACAAGATAACCACATGCCTCAATCTGACCATGATTCGAGTTGCTCTGATCCCTTCATGCCCCATTCTGATCAATATTTGAGCCGCCCTTTTCAGGTTTTCAACTCAAATCCCCTTTGGCCTAAAGTGCCCTTTGCGGGTTTTCCCCTTAGCCTCTCTATTTTTACTTTTTCATTTTTCATTTTTTCATTTTCACTTTTCATTTTTCACATTTTTTTTTGACTCAAAATGCCCATTGCGGGTTTTCACCTTGGTCCCTTCTCCTTCGTCAGGTAAAGTAATTCTTGACTGAATCTGAGTTTACAGGATGTGGCAATTTTTACCATCCATCCTACTCAAGATCAGAGCTCCTCCGAAAAAGGCCTTTGGTGTCCATTTTCCTCTAAAATCCTTTTGTGTAAGAAGGATCTTTCTCAACATTGGGTTCCCCTTATAGAATTCTCTGAGACGAATCTTTTGGTTGTAGGCTCGCGTCATTCGCCTTTGATACATTTGACTGTGCTACATAGCTTTTAGCCTTTTCTTTCTGATTAGATTGGATTCATTCTGCCTCATCCAACTCTTAGCTCAACTAATACCTGGAGAGAAAAGATTTTTACTGTAATGGGTAAAACTACCTCCATCCCTCAAACCAAAGAGAATGATGTTGCCCCAATACAGATGTTCGACAAGCAAGGAGGGCAAATGGTAATTTCTCATGCCAGTCCTTGCAAGTCTCAGTTATTTTTCCTTCAATTTTCTTGATATTCATCTCTAGGAAATTCGTTGACGAATCGTGATGTTTGATTTCGACTTGATTACGAACCTCAATTATCGTGCTATTGTTCAAGCTCAACGCATTATCCAATATAATTTTCTCTGGAATTCTATATCTGCATATGATGACATTGGCGCATGAAGCAGCCTCTATCCCTTTGATGAAGTAATTAATGATCTCAAAAATGAAGCAATGCCCATTGGAAACCTTCGATGATGATGACGGCCATGCCCCATTCTGCTCAAAATTTGAGTCGCCCTTTTCGGGTTTTCAACTCAAAATCACCTTTGGTCACAAAGCACCCTTTGCAGGTTTTCGCCTTGGCCTCTCCTTTTTTTTCCTTTTTTCTTTTTTTTTCTCTTTTTTCATTTTCATTTTGACTTTGATTTTGATTTTTCTTTTTTCTCTTTTTGACTTTGATTTTTTTTTGAATCTGAACTCATAGAATTAGGCAAGTCCTTGTTATCCTATTTCGACCAGAATCAATGTTTTTATAGATAAAGTCCTCCACCTAAGATCTTCCACTTTCATCTTGTATGTGAAAAACCTTCTTTGGTATCAGATTTCTTTCATAGAGCCTTTTGGGGCGCAATTACGACAGAAAAATTTGGATCTTCCTCTTTAATCTAACAACATCTTGAAGGGATAGAAACTCGACTTCAAATGGGCAAACTATGCTGAGTCAACGAGAGAGGCATTGCCCCGACAAAGAATTGCATCGTTTATACTACAAATTTCTGCCATCGCGCTGTTGTACAGATTTCATTATTAGCGGTTAACCTGGGCATATCCTGGCATGATCATATAAAAACATCTTTGAACCTTAGAGGTGACTCAACAAGGTCTTGCTTCGTCTTTGCAATCAGGTCAATTCTAATATTCACCAAGCTCACAATTTTTAATGATTCCTTGTGAGGTAGGATCTGTCTATCCTCTTGTTCAACCATCATCAACAACTACAGAGATAAGCTACGATCTATGTCATTTTCAAAGTCATGAGATCCCTCTAAACACATGTCTCGCTTAAAAGGAAAATCTGAGTCTGTAGCAGCGTCATTCATGTCATTGATCACTGGGGACCCATAATAAGTACCAAAGAATATACAAAAGAATGTATAAATTTATGGATAATTATTTATACAATATGATTATGAATGAATGAATGATGTGGAAGAAAATCCAAAAGAATGAAATAATCAAAAATAATTATTGAAAAAGAATGAAAGAACATTGGCTTAAAAATGCTCGCAAAGACGTATTTCATTAGAATAATAACGTTCAGACATGAGCCTATTTCACAAAGAAGTTTCTATCATTTTAGGCTAAAAATAACAAAAATGTTCTGAACATTACTCTAAATAAGCTCTAAAAACCATAGGGATTTCTTCCGCAGTCCAACTGCCTAGAACACTCCCAGATTTATAAGGACGGATATCTAACAAGGTCCCTTTCCATTTGTGTCTTCATACATGGGATTGATGTGAACGCTTCTTCACACTTTCTTCGTACATCACATTCGCCTCGTCATCAATGTGCTTTGGTAGCGGATTTTCTGCACTGGATGAATCATCAAATTTGACAACGTCTATATTGATGAGTCTTTCAACTAGCTTTTTGAAGGCAATGCAATTCTCTACTGAGTGCCCCGTAATTCCCGCATGATAATCACATTGCACGTTTGTATCATACCATTTAGGGTACGGAGGTTGTGGGGGTTTTGAGTAGAAAGGTGCAACAACATGCCCATCGAATAAGCTTTGATACAGCTCCTTATATGACATTGAAATTGGTGTGAACTAGAGCTTCTCAGTACCTGGTTTCACTCCAGATTCTTGCTTTAAAGGGCTCTGATGGCTGGTGGTTTCTGTCTTTGGCCTACCCACAGTGATTGGTTTTGAGTGGCCCTTACTATATCTACCTGTATTATCCCATTTATTTCCCTTCTTCCTTGGGGCCTTTGTGGTATCTAGGTACTCTACCCTTGACTGCTTTATTTCTGCTGGGTTATCAAGAGCAACAGGAAAATTGTTCCTCAAATTGGATCTTGGGTCCGTCAAGCAACTCACTGGTGTTGTTGTACCAGTCTGATACTGTCGTGATCTGCTAGCAAAGAGTGCCTCTTGTGGACGCCCATCTGGCTGGACTTGGACACTTGTCGGAGTACAATCTAGGGAATAGGCAAGATCCTCAACCCCAAAGTAAACCACCGGGCCTTTCACTTCTTTTGACTTCCCAGCTAGCAATCGGTTGAACTGGCCTATCATAGTTCTCTGCAATTCTAGCATCTGGTCTCTCATTTCCTGTTGAAATTTGGTCAATTGCTCTTGCATCTGTATCTGCATTCACTCTAATCTTTCCAACCTTTGTTCCATTTCTCTAGTCTTTGCTTGGATACCGTAAGGGTGTTTGGTTGATTGGTTTTCCAGATTAGCTGAAATAAATTTACTCGTTTAGACTCTTTCAATGGACTTTAATGCATGTAATGCAGATGCATAAAATGAATGCCTAGAGAGACATTGATTTTGATTCAATTACATTTAGGAAACTTTTCTAGAAAGTAAATTCCTTTACATAAAACGGATGCATGTACGGCCTCGCCCTTATATTCCAAAAGACAACATCGATCCTTTTCTTCATCCGCATGTTTGTGATAATCTCACCAATTTCCAATAGATGCCACTGCTAGCTCCTTTTCTTGATCTTGGTCGCGATCCATCATCTGCCCATCTTCATAAGGCTCGTCAGCTTCTTTGAAACGTTAAAGGCTCTTAGACAATCATCTTGAATCCTCAAGCCACGAAGCAAGGTCACGAACTCTTCCATCGTCCTTCTTGTGTTTCTCAGAATATATTTAGGCAGTCGTATTGTTTTCCACTTTATCAAGGAATTCGTATTCCATGACAAGCTTTCTAATTTAGTAATCGAACTTGAATCAATATCTCTTTCCTAAGATGCAAATGTAGTGCAACCATAATCAAAACACAACAAGAGGGGTTAGTACAAAACAGAAGCAAGCAAAGAAAACAAAAGTACCTAGTCAAGTAGCCACTAGAGATTTGGAGTAGCTCTACCTAGGATGGGTTCCTAAGGTCTTCTATATGCGGTTTGGCTCTAAAGCCAAGGTACCCGAACCAGCAGATTCCTCAATCTTCACCCATTATAGGCTTATACAGACCGAGTTCGGTTCAGGGGAATACATTTCCCTATGGCTGCACGGAGATGAAAATCTCACGAAGACATAGGTATGGATGTATCCCGAAAGTGATTCACTATCTTGCACGGAGGTGAAAACCTCACGAAGGAGTAGCTTCTCACTCCCACTTAAAAGGATAAGACTAAACAGTCTTATGCAATATGATGCCAAGGTATAAAAGCACAATTTACGATGATCATACAGATAGATGCAAAGAGAATATTGAAAAATTTTAAAACCCAAATTTAATTTTCGACAATAAGACAAAACAATCAATTTACGGCCTGACTCTCTTGCGGTCCCCAGCTGAGTCGCCAAGCTGTCGAAACCATTTTTAAATTTTGAAAAATGGGGATCGACTTTTGAAAATAAAATGGGAGTCGCCATCGATCTTTTATTAATGTGTGATCGGTTCACCATTAAAAATAAATTTTAGGTCTGCGAGATTTGAGAAAATAGGTCCGGGAGTCGGTTACGCACGAGAAAGGGTTAGCACCCTCGTGACGCCCAAAATTGGTACCGAATTGATTGTTTAATGTCTTAGGGTCAAAATTTTGAAAATATTTTGAAAATACATCCTTTTAAATGAAAATTTGAATGAAACGAATCGGAGGATGAAACTCATTTATTTCAAGGAAATAGACTGTCACACTTAGTAAGTTAGAGTGTAACATTTTAAATCTGTGTTAAGTTTATCTCTTGACTCTTAAAACCTATGCATTTTGAGAAGAATATTTGATTATTTGGGTCAAACGGCAAATTAGAACCCAATAAGTTAGAGTTTAATTTCCTGAAATCCCTAAACACCGAACATGGCCTTTATTTAAAATCTTTAATTCGGGGTAGCAAAATTACCGGATCCAGTGAGTTAGGGTCCAACGTTTGAAATCTTGAGGGACTTTATTTGAGATTCGTATGATTTTATTTAAAAGATACCAGGCCATCCAAATTGAACGAGGAAAATTGAAACCCAGTAAGTTAGGGCACTATTTTCTCGAGAATCATTGAATGCCGGATATTTTGGGAATTTAAAACTATTTCGGTATTTTGATAAATGCGATATTTTAAGCGATGTAACATGATTGAATGTTTTCGTATGACATAAAGGATGATTCGTAAATAACATACACTAGTGGATAACAAATAATCAATATAAGTACAAACAAACACAGTATCAATAATCTCAATTACTCCAATATCAACACCAACATTCAAGATACATATTATATAAAAGATAAATCAAAATACATTAAACAATATACATACATTAATTTAAAATAAGTAATATGTAGGTGAAAAACTTCATGTAAGTAATAATATATACTAATATGCAAAAAGTGAAATACACTAAATATATGTGGATATCTAAAATAAGTAAAGCATCTATATGTATCAATAGGTATATAAAAATATAAAGTTTAAATTAAATAATATATACATTACGTACATACATATATGTATAATAAAACTAGTTTAAAGATAATAGTAAATAAGAATAAAGTAATGTATACATAAATAGGAAAATAGAAATATAATCCAATATAATGATGATTACAATAGTAAATAGTATAGGTTAATTTTAAAATAAGTAATATGTAAAATAACTTTCAATAAAATAATAAAGAACTTAAAATAATTAGCCTTATAAGTTAGGTTAAGATAATAAATAAAAGGTTTAATATAATCTATAAAAGAGAAAATTGAATTAAAATAATTTTAAAATAAAAAATTTTAAAATAACCTATATCAAGTGAAGTATATATATAAACACATATTATATATAAAAGTTTAAAATGGATAAATAATAGCAAATAAAACAGAATCATGAAATAATTTAAAGCATGCCATATAAAATATAAATTACATACAACAAATATATTTAAAATAACGGCTATTTACAAAGAAAAATAAATGAATGAGGTGACACGAAATAAAAATAAAAATAAAAATAAAATAAAAATAATAAATAATAAAACGAAGTATATATAAAATAAGTAAAAGAGAACCACAATAGTGCTAATAATAATAGTAATGACAATAAATTATTTAATAAGCTGACTAATAAAAGGATTAAATCATAATTAAAATCGAATTAACAGAACAAAAGAAATATTAAAAAAAATGCGGGTCAAAATGCGATTAAAATAAAATTAAAAAAACCAAAAACAGAATTAAAATAAATAACAAGAACTAAATTACAACCCGCGAATGACACGAGTAGAGGTGCTCATGGGCCGGGCCGGGCCGGGTTCGGGCAGGGCCCATAAAAATTTCGGCCGGGTCTTAAGCCGGGCCTGCCCTACCAAATATGGGCCTAAGATTTTGCCCAGCCCAAATGAAAAAAATCATAAGCCAGGCCGCACTAGCCCGACCCATTTTATTTTAAAAATTTTAAAAATTAAAAATATATTTTAAAAATATTTTAAAAATATTTTAAAATTAAAAAATAAAAATTATTTTAAAATTATTTTAAAATTTAAAAAATTAAAAAGTATTTTAAAATATTTTAAAATTTAAAAAATTTAAAAAGTATGTAAAAATATTTTAAAATTAAAAAATAAATATATTTATTAAATCGGTAGGCCGGGGCCTGCCAAAAAGTGGTGCTCGAGGTCTGCCCGTTTTCTAAACAGGCCTCGTTTTTTTCCCAAGCCCATATTCCGGCCTATATTTTTACCCAAACCTCCCATATTTGGGCGGGCGTCGGGCCGGGCCGCCATCGACCATGAGCACCTCTAGACACGAGGGACTAAAAGGGAAATAATCCCAACACTTCGAAACGCTGCGCTATGAGAAGGACTAAAGTGAAACAAAAATGAAATAAGAGGTTAAATTTTAAAAAAAACCCTAAAAGAACTGGATTGTAGCACGCAATAAAAGCGAGGGACTAGTGGCGCAAATAAGCCATTTAACGAAAATGCGCGAATCCCCCCCGGGCCGGGTCACCGCGCAGGTCAGACCTTCTAAACGGCGTCGTTTTCAAAGCTACTGAGGCATGCTTAAAACGGTGCCGTTTCTTTCCCAGGATATAAACTAAAATAAACCTAAAACCTTCAGTCATTTTTTTAAGAAAAAAAACCTAAAAGAAACTAGGCTCCTTGCGCCGCTCCGCATAATGGCCGTTCATCAGCCCTTCAAACCTTCGTTCGACTCCGATTACGACAGAGCGAACAAAGATCTGGCCTCCAAGTAACCTCTGCGCACCCTACCATCTTTATATTTTTTAGTATCGTCCCTGAATGAGGAACCAAAGAGAAAAGAAAAAAAATCAAATAAGGGAAAGAAAAAGAGAGCTCCGAAAAGCAAAGCAAAACTCTCATTCACCTTTAGATTCCCTTTTTCTCTAAATATTTTTCTGTTTCTTGTATTCAATATTTCGGTGTGCGTCTCTTTTTACATTCAAAAATCCCCCTTTTTTACAATTTCTGATATCTCCTTATATTGCCGAAAAACCCTCCTAAAGAAATAATCAAAATCCCTATTTTTTTTTACATTTTTCTTATTTTCTGCTACTTTTCTCTGATTTGCTGTCGATTTCTCCTCTTTTTGCTTGCTTTTTTTGCTTTGTTGCGTTTGTTTGTCCTTCTTGCAGGTACGGTCGTACGGAGGAGCGTGGCGTCGAGGCGCGCATGTGGGAGGCTACTATTGGCTGCGGCGCTGGAGGCTAGCTAGAAACCCTAGGGTTTCTGTTTCCTGAAACATAGTGGGCTATTGAGTGTTGGGCTTGTGCAACCGAGTTAGGTTAAGTTGAGCCATAACGATTTGGGCCAGATATCGGGCCACTGTAATTGGGTCTGGTGAATTTTTGTAATTTGGACTGTTTATTGGACTGTTTAATTTTATTTTTTTCATTTGGTTTATTTTACTAACGGGACGGGTAAATTGGGCCTATTACACATCATACACATACTTCTTTCATGACAAAGGCTTATCATCATACGTTCATCGTATTCAAACTTTCAGCTTTCACATTTGCATAGCTTACGCTTTCGTTTCATAGCACAGTCATCTAGAGCGGAAGAGATTAACATGTAAGCATAAGAGTCAGTTTAAAGACTCACTTGATGACCTTAAAGGCGGTTTAAACTTCAGACTTGGGCTTCCATTGAGTACATCAATAGCCCCTAAGCGATAAACCATAAGAAAATCATCAAGATTTGTCTACTTAACTCATTCACCTTTAGATATCAGAATCGCTAAGAAAAGCTCTACCATATTTGCTTCATCAAGCTTAGCAGTACTACTCTTAGGCAACATCACATGTAAAGCTACAAATCTTACTTTACCAGGGAATCTCGAGCTTAACCTCCCATTCCAGACTCATCCTAAAGGATGAGAGGATTTTCCCCCTCAGTTTACCATTATATAGGTAGATAATTCTTTTTGGGGAAGGAAGGGAACAGTCCTCTTCACTTACCTGGTTAACTAGATATTTTTCCTTGTCCCGTTAGATGTGCAATGTATTAATCCATATGATCCCTAGTTAGATGCACAACAGTTGTAAAGCAAAAAATGCATACATAGCTTATGCTTGGGGTCCTAGACCATCCTCCGTTAGGTCATAGATAATAGCTCAACTGATCATGTGTTGGCGCATCACGCCCTCTTAGCAGCGACTCTATTACGTAAGTCCTCTTTGTGCTTTACTAGGTGTCCTTTCCTAAAAGTGTCTCGCATCATATTTTGTTACAGACTGTGTGCCCATATATACATTAAAAGTCTTAGTAAAGCGGATAACATTTTATTTACTCATAGACTTCATAGTTCACCATCCAGGCGTCACCTTACCTTGACCTCACCTAATCCTCAACCAGTCTACCTAGTCCTGGGGTGTTTTCATATCTTTCTTTATAAGCCCTTTGACCTGTCTCTAAACATTATTGGGACTCAACAACTGTCACATCAGTCATTTGGTAATCTTATCCAAATCTTACAAATTCCAAAACTAATCAAGTACGTTCTTTTGGTTTTTTAACTATCTTAGTTTTCATTTGATTACCTCTTAACTATTTTTTTCTTATATCTTAGCCGACTCAATGCCAACGTTACTAGATGCACTTATTGTTGACATAAGATTTCCATCATAAGGTTCTATTCCTTATAACGGATTTCGCCCAAACTATGCACGCCAACTAGAGGCTCCTAGGGCGAATCTTTCCTTATCAGACTTACTACGTGCTCACCCTAGTGTCTGCCAACATTAAGGTGTCACAGGCACACTCAAAATGGTTATTATCTTTATACTAGCTTGAACTCCATTCACTTCTAATTCATCTTATCAAACCCATTCTCTGATCAGTGCGCAAATATTAAGATTTCGTCAGGCAGGATGTTACAAATAAAGATCAAAAACTACAATTAAACCTAGTGGCAATGGATCAAAACCAGAACCCCAATTCACCGCAGTGGCAATAGGTCAAAACAGAATACCACAATGCACCATAGTAGCAATGGGTTAAAAACCATCCGTGGCACAATTAAAACTTGTAATGGCCCGTTTTCAGTGGCATCAAAAATACTAGTTTCGAGACCCCGAACTCGACGAGTGAGTTAGTATTTTCATATTTATTAGGGTCATATTAAAATTTGGTTAAGAAATTTTAATGATTAAATAGTTAATTAAGTAAAAAGGGGATAAATCGTAAAAGGTATGAAAGTTGATTTCTATTAGAAAAAGAGGATAAATGATCATGGAAACATAAAATAAAGGATTTAGTTAGCAATATTACCATATTTTGAATTATTGGATGTTTATGGATTTGGTTTTGTTGTAATTTTAATGTTTTTAAAAGGTTAAATAGGCAATTAAGTAAATGGTAACTTTAAAACAAAAGAAAGAAAAATCGAATCATCATCTTCAACCTTTTATTTTGCTTCCAAAACCTAAACACCATAGCTAAGTGAGGAGTTAGGTTCAGCCAAACTATTTTCTATTTCTTGGAATGTAAATGTGTCCCGTTTTTAGTGATTTTTATATTTTAAGCACGTATTAGCCTAATCTAGCTATCCCGGGGGGTCAATTTGTAAGATTATTAAAAGTCTAAGGACTTGCTATGATTGAGTTGAATACGTTTTGAATTTAATTGATAAATTATTAAATTTGGTTTTTAAATAGACATGTTTTATTAAATAATTTTTAGTGATTTAGGGTTTAGGGATTAATTTGTTAAAATAGTAAAATTCAATGATAATTATGTGAAATCTTAAAAACATAAGTTGTTTGTGATCCTATTAAAAATCAGCTAGCATGGTTTTTGGGTTAAAAATGGTTAAATTGTGAGTTTTGGGTTTAGGGACTAAATTGCACAAAAGTTAAAATGTTAGGGGTAAATTTGTAATTTTACATTAAAATGGGTTGTAAGTTAAAATCTATAAAGTTAAGCTATTAGAATTACTTAATTGAGTTAAATTATTATTTAGGTCAAGAAAGGAATCAATCGTACTTAATTCGAAGGAAAGCGGAAGTTTTGAATTACTTTTCAACTTTGCTGTGACAACCGTTGTGATTGAAGTAAGTTCGTATGAGTCACAAACTTATTAATTAGTGTTTGGATTGTATGTTATTTCATGTTATGATAGATATAATATAAGTTGGCAATATTATGATGCTTTGGATATTTAACTGTTTAATAGTCTCATTTGAACCTTGAGAATACTTAGGATACAAATAACATGTCATTCGGGATTATATAGTTTCGAGTGTTTGTCCTGGATGTCCTACCAATGGTTGAGTTCTTGCATGTGTTGCAGATTTTCTACAGCTCGTGTGAGCAGCATCGTGTAGATAACATCCCGACTCACAACTCATGTGAACAAACTGATTTCACAGCTCGTGTGAGCACTATTGAAAATATTACAGTTACATGAATAGGCACACTTTATGTGCATATCCCCGAGTATCCAATGCTATTCTATATGGTTTAACAGGTAAGTAAAGTTTAATACAAAGACACACATATGAAATTATTTGTGTTAATGACTATATAAAATGGAAAGTTTGATATGTGCAAATAGATTGAAAAGGAAATCAATTAAACAAGTGATGAAAGATAGATGTATGGAATTCATTTCATAATATATGCTATGTTTCATGGATGTTATATTTTTAAGTTATATACTAACTATGTGGATTTTTGTGAATAGGAAAGTAAAATGTCTATATGATTTAATGAGCATGGTTGAATGACTTATCATTTTATGTTCGATAAGTTTGAGTTTGTTATATGAACTTACTAAGCATTAGTTACTTACGTAGTTGTTCTCTTTGTTTTATAGATCATCGAAAGCTCGACCGGTTGGAATCTTGTCAGAGCCCTATCACACTATTCGTCAACCACTTTGATCTTTTTGGTTATTTTGGCTATGGTTATAAATGGCATGTATAGGGCTTATATGTAATAGGAGTTTTGAATATGCTATTTGGCCAACATGATGTGGTTATGCCTTTTGTGTACATGTTTTGCTTTGACTTGTAATGCATAGGCAAGTTTGTGTCTTTTGATCACTTTTAAGTGCATTGTAAATATATGGCTTGTGACTTATTCATATGTGATTGAAATGGTTCAATGATGTGTAGGTGTGGTGATGTATGTTTAGGGTATAATGTGGTTTTGAATGAATTGAATTAGTGTGTGAATTGTAGTGTCTTTGAATGGCATATTGGGTAGAACTTATAGGGTGGTTGATTTGGTATGTTTTGAGTGTGTTTGGAGAGTGTTTTGATCATATGAATGCATGTGGAAATGGTGTGTCTTGGTGTGCAAGAATAGGTTTTGAGATGGCTTATTTTAAAGGCTAAAATTGAAGCACATGACCTGAGACATGGGCTGTCACACAACCGTGTGTCATTATTATTTTAGGTGCAAGTTTAACAAGGTCCGAAACACGGTCTATGACACGGCTGTATGTCTCAAGTCAATTTATAACACAAACTGGCACATGGCCTGCAACACGACCGTGTTGCCCTAATTTTAATACTCACACGAGTAGATACACGAGCTAGGACACGAGCGTGTGTCCCTACTTCGAATGTTCACATGGTCTGAGCTATGTCATATAGTCCTATGACCCCTGTTTTCAATTTTTTACAACTTTTTCTATTTTATTTCAAATTGATCCTTAATTGTTTCCAAGTTACTTTTAGGGCTTCTTAGGCTCGATTTAAGGCCTGTAAGTGTATTGTTGCTATGGTTAGATCAAGTTATTGATTGTTAACATTAAGTTGCATAATTGATTCTGTTTTGAAATTTAACATTCTATTTTTTACGGTAATGCTCTGGTGACGGAGACGGGATAGGGGTGTTACAAAACCGATTTCTAAAACATAAAATACATGTCGACATGACCAACATTTAACCCTCATTGGCAAGGTTGGAACATAGCATTTCAAGAGCAAGTTCAAAATAAAAAATTTTGGGTTACCCATAATATCTCAAATATATATATACAAAACTTACTTCATATATAAAGACATAATTCGATATTATACTATTTCAAACCATATTATATATATTTCAAACGTAATTTGGATGGCGTAAGTATACAAAAAGCACAATTTGATAACATATTTCTCAAAAATAATTGTACTAGCATGCTTAACCCAATTTTCATAAAACATGGACAAAATGTCATATTCTTAATAACATAGAGCATATGAAGTTGATTTTTCGGTGTGGAGTCACTTACTTGGTTTACTCAACCGACACATAGGCAATGATTTTAAAAAAATCTCCTAGTAGCCTAAAATTTAAAAATGGAACTCGAAAATCAGAATTCAATCAATAAATTAGAAGTTTAAAAAGTAGGATTTTTCATGATAATCCTAAATTATTTTGGTTGTGTAGCAATCCGCTAACAAACTAAGACACAATTATACAATTTAATAAAGCCATCTTTTTATCTAGAAAGTAAGTAAATCAAATTATTAAATACATAAATTTATATAAATTTTATATATCATAAATTTAATAAATTAATAAAACTTGGTTTAGTATGGTTTCCAACCAAATAATATGTATTCGGACCAAAATATTTTTAAAAACAAATTAAAAATAAAATTCTGAAATTCTAAACTTCATGATCGTTTGGTTTACTTGAAGTCATTCAAACTCATAGTTTACATGGTATTTCGATAGCATAAAAACATGAATTTAAATATTAAATCTAGTACTAAAACTCAAAAACTTATTTCATCAAAATCGGTGACCAAAAGCCTTATTTTCAAAAGCCAAAACATAAGCAAGACTTTTTGGGTTAATAATTTCGACTAGCCTTCTTTGGAGTCTCATACCTTTTAACATGAAAATCATATGACCAAAATAAAAATACTAAATGAAAGTATTATGAAAAACATTTAAATTTTGAAACAAAAGAATACCTATAGATAGATTTTTACTATCCCGAAGTTGCCTTCTCAAAATTGTCAAAACCCATTCGATAAACTTCAAAAATTATTATCTCCTAAATTTACCCGATCAAAAAGGATGTCACATATACCATTTGAAAGGTCTTGAAGTTAACTTTCTTTAAGAATCAAAAATGTCACTGGAACTTGACAAGAAAATTGATGGAATTTGACAAACTATTAAACTAACTAAATAAATACATGGATTTTACAAATATTAGTTTAAAACACAAGTATTTCAAAAAATTTAAACCAAAATTCACCTTGACTGCTAAAATCAAAGATCAATTTGCACTTCCTCTTTCCTAGAGTAAGTTTCTCCTGAATTGCCAAACCATTGACTAAGGGCCAATTCTTCATTGCTCTTGAAAAGTGCTTTTGAAAATTGCTATGGAAAAGTACTTTTGAAAATTTTGATTATTTGGTATTGCTCTCAAAAAGTGTTTTTCAAGAATAAAATGTCCATTTTAAACATGATATTATAAAGTAACAAATATGTATTTAAATAATGTTCAAATTAGTTAATATTATGATATTTTAGCAAAAATATAAAAATAATTTATTATAACTTATTGTTAATATTTTAATATATAATATTAATTTTAAATATTTCTAAGTAATTAATATTAATTATTTATTAAATTTAATTAGAATATATAAACTATATTTAAATATTTAAATATAATAATTAAATATTTGTAATTAGATATTGACACAATTGTATTATTAAAAAATTATTTTTATTTTTAATTAATGATTTTAACACATTTGTATTATTTTATTTTAAAATGTATTTGAATATATAACTCATATTAGATATTAACATAACATAGAAAACATAAACCTAACAAATTAAAATATTATATATATTTGGATTGAAGTTTTAAAAAGAGATAATATTTATATATCAAATATAAATACTAAAAATTTTACAATAGCATTTACAATTTAAAGTGAATTCATTAAACTAGAAGCTATTGCATCTCTTGTTAATTTCATTTCAAAACTACTTAAATTGTTTGATTCACCGTCATCATCACTATCGTCGTCGTCGTCGTCATCGTCATCACTTTCTCGACCATGCGCATTTTCTGAATCAATATTATTCTCATATGCGAGTTAATATCTTCGTATTCCATAAAATCGCATCATTTAAATCGACATGTTTTCGGATAAAATTGTGTATCGTCATTGTAGCAACAACGATCATCGTTTGCTTTTCAAAACTATAACTTGACATATCCCTCAAAATGGCCCATTTTTTTTCAAAACACCAAAAGTTCGTTCAATCACACTACGTAATGATGAATGCGAATGATTGAATATCTCTTCTTTACCAGATATCGATCTACCTCTACGGAAGTCAGGTAAAAGATATCACTGACCTCTATATGGTCCAAGATAACTTTACATTTGAGGATATCCAGAATCAACAAGATAATATTTTCCTACAAGTCATAATATAACAAACAATTAATTGAAGAATTTTTTAATAAAATAATCAATTAAAGAACTTATACTTTATTATTTAAAAATCACATATAAATAAAATATCTAACCATTTGGAGGTGCGGAAATTTGTATTTTGGATCTCGAATTGCATCAAATAATATTGTATTGTCATGTGCGATCTTTCCCATCTAGCCATGACAAATGTGAAACACATATTAAAATCACATATTGCCATAACATTTTGAGTCGGGATACCTTTTCTTCCAATATAGGGAATTTGTTCATTTGATGGAAGAATAGCCGTAATGTGAGTACCATCAATTGCACTTATGCAATCCTGAACAAATAATCATATTACTCTCGTGCATATTTTTAGTCGACCAAATATATTAAAATATAATAATATAAAATTAAATTTTAACCTTAAAATGCGGCATATATCTAGAATCATTACGTATTTGTTCGGGTATTGAGCTAAAAAAAGGATCTTCGGGTGCAATTAGATTAGTGGCCATCCTTGAAACTTTCTCAAGCACAACGGCAAAGTGTCGACTTATTGTTGATCTAGACCTTTGAAATCTTTCTCGACATTGGGAAACTTTTGCACCGGTGCCCAAGATGTATAAAAAAATTCCCAACATTTCACTAGAAGATATGTTTCTTGAAATTTGCAAGTTGTATCCTATCTCCAAAACTCTCAGCAAACTTGTGAATACCATTTTAGACATCCTAAAATAATCATACAACGTGATTCGTGACCGTTAAGGATCTCTCGAATCCATGTCTCACCTGACTGTTTTGAATCCAAGCATGGTTGTCTCAATATATACTTCTCGTAATATAATTGCACGGAAGAAGATGCAACAACAAATAATCAATTAAAACATTCTATGCGTTGTAAAATCTCTTTCTTTTCCCTTTCATCATCACTTTCATCACCGCTATAATCCTCAACTATACTCATCACCTGTGAATAAATTTTATATCCAAAATCACATATAAACAACTATTGATAAAAATAATTTAGTAAAAAATAAGTAGAACATAAATTCAATATCTAAAGACCAAACATAAACAACTATTAATAAAACTAGATTACACATAATCAAGTAGAACATAAATTCAATATCCAAAAACCAAACATAAATAACTATTGATAAAAACATACTTCGTTTAAGCCATTATAACTAGAAGATTACACATAAATAAATATCTTTGAACCCTAAAAGATCAGAAAATTTTCAACTATCCTTCATTTCCGTCTTAAGCCACAAAGCTCTAATCTTGGGATTAATTGATAAAAACATAATTCGCTTGTCCTTATTGAGCAATAATCTAAGTGCGAAAAAGTATAGCGAACTAGCTTCTGGAACTTCTTCCGACATGCTGTCAAGCATTTTGACTGCTTGTGGAATACCATATGGATCCATAACAGAAGTCAAACTAGATTTGGCTTGACTCATATTGTCAGTTGCATTGCATAATTTTTCTATTTGACTGGACAATCTTGCAGCCACTCTAATTTGCTTTGAGGATTTCTTTCTTCCAGTTTTAAAATGTGAACTTGACATCTCAGGGTTTTTTCTTTTTTGACCGTTTCCATCAATTTGAACATCATTTGAAATGTGAACATCATTTCTCATATTTTCTTCTTCACTCTCTTCAGGTATTTCGTTGTTAACATCCTCAAAAAAATCACTACGGAGTGTACCAGAAGAAGGTGCCCATGCTTTATCACCTGTTGCAACTATCGCCATGAACATTTGATCCAACTTCCCTTCGAATTCAGGATCAATGTCCGATGTTCTAAATTTTATAGCTTCAGGCACAACCTGCATATAAAATGATTGTTTAATAATAGTAATTGGCAATAACCTCATAAATAAGAAAAAAATAAAAAAAATATTTAGAATTATTAATGTACCTTGAGCCTACTCTCCCACCATTCATCCGATGTATCAACGGTTCTTTTTATAGGATTCCACCCCAAACCAGTATCTTCGCCTTTAAGTTTCTTCCAAGCTTTCCATTCTTTTTAGAGGGCATCCCACCTATTTTTAAGTTGTCTTTGTGAAAACCCTTGCCCGTTTCTTTCTCAAAGTTGGTCATTATTTTCAACCATCCATCTTTTGTGAAATGAGTACCAGGCCTATTGCCTTTCAATATCTCTTTAATACAAATATCACAAAATATCTCTGTCAATCTCTAATCCCACATTACTTTCACTTTTTCATCACTAACTTCAACCGCCGAATTACTCATCTATTGTGTATACGAATAGATTCGTTTCAGCCAGTAAAGCAATCAAGAAAATCAAATGTCACATAAATATATATGTTTACATGTGTATTAAAAATTTAACTATATACATGAACAAATAACAGTATTAATGAAGCTTGTTGCCTACCAGTCGGGGAAGGGTTATTTTTTTTTCCATATTAAACTATTGGATTTATTGGAAAAGTTGAAGCCTTTGCTTTCAATCTTTATAACTAGCACAACACATATTCTTTCGCATATTGTATTTGTAATAAAATAAGCATGCGAGAAATATTGAGAGAAAAAGGTATATTTGGACGTGTAGTAATTGGCATTAACAGGATTACAATTGTCAAGCCTTAAAAACAGGCCTAACCCAAGCTATGTTTTCCATTCTTCACATAGACTCTGCTAAAAGTAGGTTAAATTTCTATATTTATGATTAACAAGCCCCACTTCCGTCAAACTTTTTGTCGCTTTCCCTAGAAAATTTTTTTACTATGCTAAGTATCCAAAATGGGCTTCGACTACCTTCACTTGCCTCTCTTATACAATAAACTACCATTTCTTTTCTTTTTCTCTTCTTCTTATGTGTATTTATTTTCCATTGTTAATATTTCTACCTCAAACTTTATATTCTTTTTAATAATTTGTTTACTTCAGTGAGAATTATTCAGGCAAGGCAGACTAGTTCGGGGCTTGGGGTCGATATTGTAAACTTCAACTTCGGTGAGTCAAACATGGTCGGTGAAAGCATTAGTCAGAGGTAACATGCACGACAACAAGTTGAGTGGGCATAAACAAGACCGCCAGAAATTGAAGTTTACGCCCACTCAACTTGTTGTCGTACATGTTACCTCTGACCGATGCTTTCACCGACCATGCTTGACTCACCGAAGTTGAAGTTTACAGTACGACCCCAAGCCCCGAACTAGTCTGCCTTGCCTGAATAATTCTCATCGAAGTAAACAAATTATTAAAAAGAATATAAAGTTTAAGGTAGAAATATTAACAATGGAAAATAAATACACATAAGAAGAAGAGAAAACGAAAAGAAATGGTAGCTTATTGTATAAGACAGGCAAGTGAAGGTAGTCGGAGCCCACTTTGGATACTTAGCACAGTAAAAAAATTTTCTAGGGAAAGCGACAGAAAGTTTGACGAAAGCGGGGCTTGTTAATCATAAATATAGAAATTTAACCTACTTTTAGCAGAGTCTATGTGAAGAATGAAAAACATAGCTTGGGTTAGGCCTGTTTTTAAGGCTTGACAATTGTAATCCTGTTAATGCCAATTACTACACGTCCAAATATACCTTTTTCTCTCAATATTTCTCGCCTGCTTATTTTATTACAAATACAATATGCGAAAGACTGTGTGTTGTGCTAGTTATAAAGATTGAAAGCAAAGGCTTCAACTTTTACAATAAATCCAATAGTTCAATGTGGAAAAAAAATGACCCTTCCCCGACTGGTAGGCAACAAGCTTCATTAATACTGTTATTTGTTCATGTATATAGTTAAATTTTTTATTCATTAATACTGTTATTTGTTCATGTATATAGTTAAATTTTTTATTCATTAATACTGTTATTTGTTCATGTATATAGTTAAATTTTTTATACATATGTAAACATATATATTTATGTGACATTTGATTTTCTTGATTGATTTACTAGCTGAAACGAATCTATTCGTATACACAATAGATGAGTACTTCGGCGGTTGAAGTTAGTGATAAAAAAGTGAAAGCAATGTGGGATAAGAGATTGACAGAGAAATTTTGTGATATTTGTATTAAAGAGATATTGAAAGGCAATAGGCCTGGTACTCATTTCACAAAAGATGGATGGTTGAAAATAATGACCAACTTTGAGAAAGAAACGGGCAAAGGTTTTCACAAAGACAACTTAAAAATAGGTGGGATGCCCTAAAAAAAGAATGGAAAGCTTGGAAGAAACTTAAAGGCGAAGATACTGGTTTAGGGTGGAATCCTATAAAAAGAACCGTTGATACATCGGATGAATGGTGGGAGAGTAGGCTCAAGGTACATTAATAATTCTAAATATTTTTTATTTTTTTCTTATTTATGAGGTTATTGCCAATTACTGTTATTAAACAATCATTTTATATGCAAGTTGTGCCTGAAGCTAAAAAATTTAGAATATCGGGCATTGATCCTGAATTCGAAGGGAAGTTGGATCAAATGTTCATAGGGATAGTTGCAACAGGTGATAAAGCATGGGCACCTTCTTCTAGTACACTCCGTAGTGATTTTTTTGAGGATGTTAACAACGAAATACCTGAAGAGAGTGAAGAAGAAAATATGAGAAATGATGTTCACATTTCAAATGATGTTCAAATTGATGGAAACGATTAAAAAAGAAAAAAACCCTGAGATGCCAAGTTCACATTTTAAAACTGGAAGAAAGAAATCCTCAAAGCAAATTGGAGGGGCTGCAAGATTGTCCAGTCAAATAGAAAAATTATGCAATGCAGCTGACAATATGAGTCAAGCCACATCTAGTTTGACTCCTGTTATGGATCCATATGGTATTCCACAAGCAGTCAAAATGCTTGACAGCATGTCGAAAGAAGTTCCAGAAGCTAGTTCGCTATACTTTTTCGCACTTAGATTATTGCTCAATAAGGACAAACGAATTATGTTTTTATCAATTAATCCCAAGATTAGAGCTTTGTGGCTTAAGACAGAAATGGAGGATAGTTGAAAATTTTCCGATCTTCTAGGGTTCAAAGATATCTATTTATGTATAATCTTCTAGTTATAATGGCTTAAACGAAGTATGTTTTTATCAATAGTTATTTATGTTTGGTTTTTTGATATTGAATTTATGTTCTACTTATTTATGTGTAATCTAGTTTTATTAATAGTTGTTTATGTTTGGTCTTTAGATATTGAATTTATGTTCTACTTATTTTTACTAAATTATTTTATCAATAGTTGTTTATATGTGATTTTGGATATAAAATTTATTCACAGGTGATGAGTATAGTTGAGGATTATAGCGGTGATGAAAGTGATGATGAAAGGGAAAAGAAAGAGATTTTACAACGCATAGAATGTTTTAATTGATTATTTGTTGTTGCATCTTCTTCCGTGTAATTATATTACGAGAAATATATATAGAGGCAACCATGCATGGATTCAAAACAGTCAGGTGAGACATGGATCCAAGAGATCCTTGACGGTCACAAATCACGTTGTATGATTAATTTTAGGATGTCTAAAATGGTATTCACAAGTTTGCTGAGAGTTTTGGAGATAGGATACAACTTGTAAACTTCAAGAAACATATCTTCTAGTAAAATGTTGGGAATTTTTTTATACATCTTGGGCACCGGTGCAAAAGTTTCCCAATGTCGAGAAAGATTTCAAAGGTCTAGATCAACAATAAGTCGACACTTTGCAGTTGTGCTTGAGAAAGTTTCAAGGATGGCCACTAATCTAATTGCACCCGAAGATCCTTTTTTAGCTCAATACCCGAACAAATACGTAATGATTCTAGATATATGCCGCATTTTAAGGTTAAAATTTAATTTTATATTATTATATTTTAATATATTTGGTCGACTAAAAATATGCACGAGAGTAATATGATTATTTGTTCAGGATTGCATAAGTGCAATTGATGGTACTTACATTACGGCTATTCTTCCATCAAATGAACAAATTCCCTATATTGGAAGAAAAGGTATCCCGACTCAAAATGTTATGGCAATATGTGATTTTAATATGTGTTTCACATTTGTCATGGCTAGATGGGAAAGATCGGCACATGACAATACAATATTATTTGATGCAATTCGAGATCCAAAATACAAATTTCCGCACCCTCCAAATGGTTAGATATTTTATTTATATGTGATTTTTAAATAATAAAGTATAAGTTCTTTAATTGATTATTTTTATTAAAAAAATTCTTAAATTAATTGTTTGTTATATTATGACTTGTAGGAAAATATTATCTTGTTGATTCTGGATATCCTCAAATGAAAGGTTATCTTGGACCATATAGAGGTCAGTGATATCTTTTACCTGACTTCCGTAGAGGTAGATCGATATCTGGTAAAGAAGAGATATTCAATCATTCGCATTCATCATTACGTAGTGTGATTGAACGAACTTTTGGTGTTTTGAAAAAAAATGGGCCATTTTGAGGGATATGTCAAGTTATAGTTTTGAAAAGCAAACGATGATCGTTGTTGCTACAATGACGATACACAATTTTATCCGAAAACATGTCGGTCGAAATGATGCAGATTTTATGGAATACGAAGATAATAACTCGGCATATGAGAATAATATTGATTCAGAAAATGCGCATGGTCGAGAAAGTGATGACGACGACGACGACGACGATAGTGATGATGACGGTGAATCAAACAATTTAAGTGGTTTTGAAATGGAATTAACAAGAGATGTTATATCTTCTAGTTTAATGAATTAACTTTAAATTGTAAATGCTATTGTAAAATTTTTAGTATTTATATTTGATATATAAATATTATCCCTTTTTAAAACTTCAATCCAAATATATGTAATATTTTAATTTGTTAGGTTTATGTTTTCTATGTTATGTTAATATCTAATATGAGTTATATATTCAAATACATTTTAAAATAAAATAATACAAATGTGTTAAAAGCATTAATTAAAAATAAAAAATAATTTTATAATAATACAATTGTGTCAATATCTAATTACAAATATTTAATTATTATATTTAAATATTTAAATATAGTTTATATATTCTAATTAAATTTAATAAATAATTAATATTAATTACTTAGAAATATTTAAAATATTTAAATATAGTTTATATATTAAAATATTAACAATAAGTTATAATAAATTATTTTTTATATTTTTGCTAAAATATCATAATATTAACTAATTTGAACGTTATTTAAATACATATTTGTTACTTTATAATATCATGTCTAAAATGGACATTTTATCCTTGAAAAGCACTTTTTGACAGTAATACCAAACAATCAAAATTTTCAAAAGCACTTATCAAAAGTAATTTTTCATAACACTTTTAAAAGCACTTTTTAAAAGTAATGAAGAACTGGCTCTAAGAAGGTGAAAATTTGCTATCAAATGAAGAGTGTTCTTCATTGCTTTTCAAAAAAAAGTACTTTTTTAGCTAAAAACTCATCTTAGCCGCAATGAAAAACACAGCCTAAGAAAAATATACACTAAAGTGATTCTATTTTTTTTTTCTATATTCTTTTATATAAAAAAATCTATAATATATATAAAGTTGAGCTTTATAAAAATAGCTTTATAAGTCAGTCACGAGAAGAGGGATCCATTGGTGCTCTTGGGAGGGGTTATGCGATTTGAAAAAGGCCGATGGGTTAGGATTTCATAGCTTGTCAAAGTTGAATATTGCTTTACTTGCCAAATAGGGTTGGCGTCTATTGACTAATCCGAATTCTTTAATGGCCAAAGTACTTAAAGCTAAATATTTTTTGCATAAAAATTTTATGGAGTTAGGGTTAGGGAACCAACCTTTCTTTGTGTGGCGAAGCATTTAGGCCGCCAAGGGTCTGCTGCAGATGGGCTGTGGTTGGCAGGTTGGTAATGGGCAATCGATTTCGTATGGGATGATGCTTGGCTCCTTGGTGAACGGCCCTGCAAAATACAGATGGATAGGGTTACTGGGATTGACAGGGTGGCAAATTTGATTAATTAACATAGATAGGAGCGAATGGAATGTTGGCTTATTAGGGACTGTTTTTCCTTACCCAATTGTTAACCTTATTCGACGTATCCCATTGGCATCTCATGATTTGTTGGATCGATGGAGATGGTTCCCAGATAGCACTGGAGATTATTCTGTCCGTAGCGGATACATATTTCTATTGCGTGGTTTTTCGGGGGAAAGGTGATCGTTACAGTGGTGTTACGCAGCATACACAAAATATTTACAAACAACTATGGGGGGCTCAAGTTCCCGAAAAAATGAAAGTTACATGTTGGAAATACATATATAATTTTCTCCCTACAAAAGATAATTAGTTTCGCCGGAGAATCAGGGTTGATCGTATGTGCCCACACTATGGTAGTGGGCTTGAGACCATTCTCCATGTCTGTCGGGACTGTCCTGTGGTCCAGGAGGTTTGGCACGGCTTGGGTTTCTATTAGCACATGGTTCCAGAATCTAAACCATTCAATGGATTAGTCAAATATTCGCTACTGCTACGAAGCATATACAACTCTCTATCATCACTACCTGGACTCTCTGGACTTCTAGAAACAAGCTAATTCATGAGGGCATTTATCTGCCTACTCAATCAATACTTATCACTATTCTGGGTTATCTACAGGAGCTAGATTCCCTCTTGTTTCCTAGAGAGGATATTGTGACTGTTGGCTTGTCGCTCTGGAAGACCCTTGTAGACCCATGGGCTCGCGTAAACTTTGACGCAGGGTTCTTCGCTGATTTGCGGGCTACCAGCACAGAGATAGTTATTAGAAATTCTAAAGGGCTGTTATTAGGCCCAGCTTGTTTCTGGGAAGAAAACATACCATGTCCCTTATCGGCAGAAGCTCTCGCATGTGTGTGAGCCATCAGATTTGCCCGAGATCTTGGCTTCTATTGGGTTGAGATTGAGGGTGACTCGGAGGTGCTTCTCTGCAAGCTTCAAAGTGTGGCCACTGGTCGGTCGACGGTGAGTGCTTATGTTTAGGATGCGAAGAGACTTGTTTTGGGCTTCGAGCGTTTCAAGTTCCAGCACATAAAACGGGGAGGGGAATATAGTTGCCCATCTTCTGGCCCATCTTCTAGCCCATAAGGGTTTTCTTCGACGACGGGATGTTATATGGATGGAGGACGGATCGGAGTCTGTTCTGGGGTGGGTGTTAAAGAGATCGTTGGGAAGGTGCCTGATTTTGATGGGGGGTCTTCCTCGAGTTGTGTTTCGGCCAAATCTGTTATTTACTTTGCAGGCTTTATTGTGGCTTCATCGTGGATCGAAGATTGTGGGCTGTTTCTGACTGTGGTTTGGCCCTACCGGACATGCGTGCGCAACTAGGGTTGTTGAAGGGTTTCAACTGCTTGTTTTCTACCTTTCTTTTCTTTGGTTCCTTTTTTATTTGGCTTTTGTTTAATTTTTTACCCGTTGGGTTGTTTTGCTTCGTGGCATGTTTGTTTGTTTGTTTCCAAGTCTTTTCAATAATAGTATGACCGGATCTTATTAAAATGCGGATATTATCTTATTAAAAAAAACTTATAAAAAAAAAACTTAAGAAATACAACAGGTTGATGTGATGTGTTGTGGTGGTGAATAAATGCCACTTGAAAGGAATTAAGAATAGAAAAACTATCATCCATTTCTAATAATATAATAACACATCAACAATTTTTTTTAAATTTCAAAATTTTCATTTAGATTTGATTTTTTCAGATGAAAATGTTGATATGACATTAATTATTAAAAAGATATAGATAATGTAGCATCACTATTTCATACAATATTTTTCCTTTAAAAATGAAAATAAAAAATAAAATTTAATTTAGATGATAAATTTATTAAGGTTTCCTTAAAAGAAATTGAGGATTTCAACAGGAAATAAAATAAAATAAAATAAAATTTAGATGGTGAATCTATCAAGGTTTCTTAAAAGAAATTGAGGTTTCAACAAGGCATCACTATTGTAGGTGTGAATTATCTTGTAGGTAACAAATAATCCACTCATAGTGTTCTTGATTGATTAGGAAAAACTCGAATTTTTTGTGGAAAATCCTGCCTTAAGATTCCTATTCCAACCCACTCATAACTAGTTTCTTTCACTAGGAACCTTTCAAAATATTCACATGCTTTCTACTTGTAATTTTTGGCATATTAATTTTTTTAAAAGAAAATATTATTATTAATAAAAATTATGAATTATAATAATGCAAAGATATGATATATAGTACAAATAAAAAATAAATCACTACAAATAAATGTATAAATGTCATGTTTATAAAAAATATATATTTTTTAAAAAGAGAATGCCAAATTGACAATAACTATAATATTGGAATAATTTAAATATAAACTAGGGATGCATCAATTTGATCAACTTGCTGAAATTTGCATCCTAGCCTTGCCATCATCAAATTAACTTAACGATTAGCATCAATCAACCAAGAAACAACTACCAAAAGCTCTAAGAGACCCACCGCATCAATGATGCATAAAAGACAAAGTCTTAGATAGCTTCTCCTCCTAATCTCAAATCTATCATCATCACTATGATCTATCATGATAAAATCCTTCAATAATGATTCCTAAAAGATCTAGTCGCACCATTATATTGACAAATTTCACATATACGCCTAAACTTGACTAAAAAATAAAAGTAAAAATAAAACCACATCTACTTTCAAAGAAAATAGATTGGATAAAATAAAAACCACGAAAAATATTGACAAAATAAAACCACGAATTGTGGACAAAACCACGATAATGTGGAATGAAATTAAAAGCAAAATAAAACTAAAAAAAAATAAAGTTGAAGAAATCGTGATTAGCAGCCAACCCAAAAGCTAACACGTTGAAAAAACAAAGATTTAGTTGTAAAAATTGAGTGAATCAAATTTTTGTATGAAAAGAAAAAAGAGAAATTTTCCAATAGTCAATTGTGATTTTCATGCCAATTGTATCATTTTCTATCCATGTTAATATTAATAAATTTCATTTTAGTCTTTCGTTATATTATTACTACATTTCAAATATATATATTTAATCCTAGACAATTAATTTTATAAAACCTAAAATAAAACACAATTTCATTACCTTTTTAATAATTTTATAATTTTATTAATTTTTATAATTTTCACAATTTATTGCATTTAAAAAATAAATATATTTTATTAAATTTTATTTCATTAATCTTACTAATATTGACAAGGACTAAAATAAAAAAGTATTGTCAAGTTTAAAAACTAAGGGTATGTTTAATTGGGTAGATACGTGGAGGAATAGAAGGAGTGAGTGGAAAAATGGAAAGAAAATAATTTTTGAGTGTGCTTAGTTAAGAAGAAAAGTGAGAGGAAAGAAATTAGGAGGGGTGATAATTTTCCCTCCTAAATGTATAAAAACTAATCCTTCCAAATTGAGATGATGAGATTATAAAAAATTGGAGAGAAGTATATGTTAGTTCAAATTATGCATTTTTCAAAATTTTATTTTTTTCTTTCATTTTCAACTTTACCAAGCAATGGAGGAAATTAATTCTTAAAGAATTTTAGCCAATAATAAACTGCCACATCATATAAACTTTTTAAAATATTTTTTAAATTTTCTTTTAAATGATATCTATTTACTTTTTTTTTTCGTTTTTCTATCTTCTTCTTTTATAAATATAATGTCTGGTAATGCCAATAATGCTAAAAATTTGTCCTCTCAAGGTCAAGACATTGGCAATTAATTTTGTTTTTGAACTTCACCACCTGCTTACTCGACCCGATGAGATTAAAAAAATTCTTTCATCGATCAAAATCATTGTTTTTAAAATTGAATCAACTAGTTGGATTGATTGGACCAAGAATTAGATGGAGTTTTAGTCCAAATAGAAATGGCAAAACCCAAACCACTTCGAATGGAGCGACTTTGTTCTTTTGAGAAGTGGATGTGGGTACAGCTGCGTGGATTTATTTTCTTTTGGATAGTGGATATGGAACAATTATGGTAATTGCTTACCCCACCCTTATCTGCTCTACTATATAAAATTACCATTTTATCATTGTACATATAAACTATTAAAAAGGTAAACATATAATAACATAATATAAAAAATCTATATATTTCATGTTTAAATAATATTTTGAAGAATTATGTTTAAATATTTACTTGACTTTAAAAAGATTGAAAATATTATAGATAAGTAGAAATTTTAAATTGAAACGAAGCAGGGTAAGGAGACGATATCCAACATCTTATGAAAGTAGTAGTAATTTTCAAGATTATACACTCATGGTAGAGCTAAGCAAATGGTGGAGCAAACCGTGCTAACTATGGAGCGGTTATGGATTTAACATTATTTACTCCCACCTCACTCTGTTGTCATCCTTAAATTCAAAGATAGGGGTTGAACCACGAATTGACAAATTGATATAAACTGATTGAAGCAAGTTAAAAACTAGTTGAGTTGATTTTTTCTATTTTTAAAAAAAGTATTTTTTATAATTTTTTAATAATTTATTTAATCAAACCAAATAAAACAACTAAATCAAAAATTAATTGCCTAACTTATTTAACCATGGGTTTGATTTAAGTACCAACTTAATAAAACAAAAGTTTAAGTACTACCTGTATTTAAAAAACATTATAATTTAAGTACTAATTGTTGAGTTAAACTTAAGAAGAGGAATATACAATGATGTAACAGAATCATTTCATATAATCCTTTCAAGTCATTCTAGCATGTGATGCCAAGTTGAAAAATATTATCGAAAACATAATAAAAAAGCTTAATTAATTCAGAACAAACAACCCCACCCCCTCCCCGAAGAAAAAAGAAGTTAATTTGTTTGTTTATTTTAGTATATGAAACTATCAAGACTTGAATCATGTTAAACAATAAGTTGGGCATTTTACTACGAGACACGTTGTTGACAGAATATGTTTGATCATATGTAAAAGAATTTAGAACGCTTAAATGGATGGATGTGGGAAAGAAAAAAATAAAAGAAAATGAAGATGGATATATATATATATATATATATATATATATCATTTCCAGGCAACAGCATCAATCTCATCTCTGGCTGCTTTGTAAAGCTCCAGCCTTTTAGCAATCTGTGTTCTCTTTTCCATGAGTTGAGGGTCCTCATCCAACATTGCACTCAGTCGTTCCTTCTGCATAACCCACCCACCACAATTATTTATATATATATATATATATATATATATATATTTATATTTTCCTTTCTGATAGATACACTTCAACAAGCACGGCGGCAGGGGAAGCTGTGAGTGAAGTGATTATTAACAACACACAATAGATAACCTCTAAAATCGGTGTACTCTCATATTCATGTTCTTTGAAACTTGCAATCAAATTTCTGTTAATGGAAGAGAATGATGTGCAACAGTAAAAAGTAATACTATAAACAGTAATTTACCTCTTTCCTCCCTACTTGGGCATAAAAGTGGGTCAACAGTGACCTCTTGGCCTCTCTCACTTGGCAATAAACCACAGCTTTAGGAATAGTATTCTTCAATGTATCAGAAACCATGGCTATATAAGCGCTAACATTTGATCCTGAACCAACAACACATATTTGTCACTACTTGTTAATCTCTCTCTATATATATAGATTCCCTTTCATGATTTCAAGAGTAACTTAAGAGAATGCAGATTATGTTGAAACAGTACTCTTAATTAAGGTGCTAAGAGGATCTTAGAGCATCACATGTAGTAACATAATCAACAGAAACTTCACATACCTATCCTTGCGAGAGAAGTATCATGGAAATGGTCATTATTTGGGCCAGGTGGGTTCCCATTCTTCTCTGGTTTCTTCTCTGGTGCTGCATGAAGCTTCCGGAAAAAATCAACCGTCAAGTAACTAGATTCCATCTCTACTAGCCGCACCACTGTTTTACGACTTTCTTCACGAAATCTTTCCAAAGCTTCATTTGCAGCAGTAGCTATGTCATTTTGAAGTGATGGGAATCGCTTAAGTTCCTGTAGTTGCATCGAATTTCCATATTATCATCTCATAAAGAAAATGTTGTGAATATTAGGTCAACCTCTAGGAACCCACAAGAGTAGAACGTAAAAACAAAATCTGCTCACACACATACACCTTTTCTTTGGCCCCGTTCATATTTTGTAAGAAATTTTCCAATTACTTAAAAGTGAAAAATTAGGGATGTTACTAAATTTATCTTATGCTAGTGTTATTGAATTTCATGAATGAATGTTTCCAGCTAAGTGCACTTACCTCTGTTTCAGCTATTGACTTCCTCACAAGTTCTTTCAAAACAAAATGCACCTGAAGATCAAAGCACATAATATTCAAGAATTGGTAATAAGGGTAAGATAAAAGTTTCACTTTTCCGCAAAATTATATAGGAAGGAGTAAATAGAAACTGCAATTAACAAGAATCTCTTAAAAGAAACACATATTCAATAACCCTCGTATGAGAGCTAGACTTGCGAGAACCACACTTATAAACCTTCCACAAATAGCCTACTTAAAATATTCTTGTAAATTTTCCTGTTAGTCTACACGACAAACCAGCACCATATAATGTATATGCGATTGCCCAGAAAAGTCTGCCAAATCATGTTTGATCACCCTTTTCAAGGAGCAACACCATTTCAAATAGAAAAGAGCAGATAGCAAAAGCATATGAAACTAAAGCCTAAAATGTTATCCTCCTTCATATAAAGGATGTTAAGGCAGAAATCTTCTCCAGTCTGATATGTTATTTTTCACTCTTCTTTTACTTGTCTTCCAGAAACAGCTTTTTTTTCTAATTTCTAGTAGTAACGAGTCCAAGCTGTGGTTTTACCATTGCAGTGTCTCTAGGTTATTACATATATACCCTTTACGTGTCTCTCACACCTTTCATGTATCTAGAAACACATATAACTGAACTGTAGAGTTCAATGAACAAATCAATCAGTCCCAAATCTCACCACGTGCCTTTTTCAAAAGAAACATTTGACTATTTTAGAACCGATGTAATGACAGAAGGACCCAATAAATTACACAAATACATTAAATAATTCTCTCCCTTCTATCCAGTAACATACTATAATACATTAGAGAAAATCCCTTTAAGCTTTCGTACCATGCATTGCTCAAATGCTAGCATGTCATTTTAGAACTTGGGGCTAAAAGCAATATCCAACAGTGAAGCAGATCTAATACAACTTAAGAACATACCTAAAGAAATAATTGTGATGTGAGGAAAGGATTGTGAAACTTTTACCCCACACTATTGCTTGTTATGCTAAGCCTTTTTTTCTCAGAAGAATGGATATTTTAAAAGGACAGTCCAGTCTTAAGTTCAATTCTTACTGAACGCCTCTTCATTTCACAAGGCAGTCAAATGCTGCTCCTTACTACTAGCATGAGTTAACATGAAACCACCTACGAAAATGGATCAACTACTAGGGGTTTAAAATTTTACCAAATTAGCATGCTTAAGAAGTCAAGAAAATTAAGTTCGGTTTCAGTTTCAGGCCAAGACACCTCTTGATTTAGCAGCCAACCTCTCTCCAGAACATGTAGAGGGTTCAAACTCCCTCTTCCTGATATTCATCCTTAAAAGAGGAGAGAAGAAGGAATGGAGGATAAAAATTGAAAATTTTGAGTACATTAAACACATGCCAATTTGTGTCTGTGTGTGTCTATTCAAACTAAAGGAATTACTAGCTGCATCTTTCCCAAAATTGACAGTTAAGAAAGCAAAAACACTAGTAAGAATGTTACAGCATCTACAGTGTGTGTGTGTGTGTGTGTGCGCGCACACACACGTGTCTATTCAAATAAAAGGAATTACTAGTTGCATCTTCACTAGATTTAAAGTTAAACAAGCAACAGCACAAGTAAGAACATTACAGCATCTACAGAGGCTTCTGCTGGGCCCTTGAAATAGGTGATGGAACCATCAATGAGCCTCCTGTATCCTTGTTCTGGAGCAATCAAATGGGGCTGATAGCCATCGGCCTCAGTGACAACTTTCTGGACATTTTTTAATGAAAGATGACGATCAAAGGGGAGTTTCTTCAATGCAGCTGGCAATTGGTGGTCAAAAACTCCATATATCCTATCACCGCCAGGTCGCCTGAAGCAGCAACTTACCATTTATTTTTATTTTTATTTTGAAAGAAAATACCCGAAGGTCAACCTCAATTTATTGCATCATTTAAAACAATATTATGGATTTCCATTGGGTAATCCATATCAAAATTTTTAGTACAATTATTAATAAGAGCCCAACTACAAAGCTGATCAGCAGCTTTATTACAACAGCGAGGAGCCCAATTAAAATTAAAACTAAAGCACGGGCCCAAAAAATTAAGCAGATCCCGAATGCGGTGGCCCATAGTTTAGGGGACAAATCTAAAATTATACTACAGGAAATGGCATAGTTGACCACATTCATAGGAAACATACTTTACAACTTTTAAGAAAAAAATGTCACAAGACTTCCAGAATTTCTAGTAAGTATCATCACTTTTATAGTTTACTATCTCTAGCAGAAGCAGATACTTCACATGCAAGCCAACCAGACAACACAGCCTAGTATGTATCCTAATTTCCAGTACAACTATAGCTGAGATACTGAATAGTAAGAGGACAGAACAGAAGCTTTATAAGATTAAATAATGTCACAAGACTTCCAGAATTTCTAGTAAGTATCAATATGTGAATGTAATTTAAGAAAGCAGGTGTTATAACTTAAGATTTTGAACTTAGAAAGTAGAAATACTTAATAAGAATTAAGGTAAGCTGACTAGTAAATAAATCAAACTGTGGTATAGAAGTTTAAATGCTGAAAAAATTATGCACTTTACCCTCCATCCAGGTGCTCCTTGAAAACACGATCAAATGCACGGCAAAGTTCTAAAATCATGTACAACTGGGCCTGTACATACATTTAATACAATTGAATGAACAGTTGAAGGAGTAACCCATTCACAAATAAAGAAAACTGATTCCAAAAGACCTAAAATTTTTACCCCTCCATCAGCTGCAACTGGCCTGCCAATGCGATCCAACTCTGCGTTGAGCTCATCAATTGTCTTATTAATCATAGAAATGATGCTTGGTATGCGCTGCCTAATAACAAGCTCTAAATGCTGAAATAGAGGAAATTTTAAAAAAAATAAAAATAATTAGAACAAATATACATACAAGGTCTCATAGACATTCAGTGAGATGTTAAGCTTCTCTGAGATATCAATATTAAAATTAACTGAAGCAACAAAAATAGAAAGATAAACAAGACCTGAGATAAAAGTTTTGCAAGATACTCCGATCCCATTTTGCTCGCCAAGTGTCCATAATCAGGGCTTGTTTCAAAATATTCACGCTCTTTTCGACGAGCAACAATCATATCAACATTCTTATTGATGTCAGCTTGAGAACGATTCACAATTCCAACCCAAGGATGTTGTAGCCTATATGCCCTTCCTTCAAGAACCTGAATCAAGTAATCATAAAGTTTGTGTCTTATGGTTATAAAATCTACATGGGAGCTTTTCTAACTGATCTGCCATCATACATAACGATGAATCAATACCACACATGAAAGAAAAATAAGCATCCAAAAGAAATAATTTCAAATGGAGCCATTAGGCAATAAGCATATTTGAAATAAACCATGGACTTAAGAGGCATTGTCATGTAGGGTTCCATTTCAACGAGGATGATTTTGTTTAAACTGCTATCAAAATATAATACTTTCAGCACTTATTATAGAAGCATTCTATGACTGAGACGCAATGCAGTAAGTACGGTTAAATACATACTTCTGTAGCATTTGTTCCCTTATCCATCAGATCAAGTTTTGTTAGCACCCCAAAAGTTCTTTCACCTGAATACACCAAATATAGTAAAAATGTAAATCTCCCTTGCTCACCAGTAAAATTCCTATTGCATAACAATGCTTCAGAAGAAATAAGAATATATGCATAAAGCTAATATTTAGCAACCTGATGGATCCACTTCTCTTGCAAGTTTTATGGCATCTGAAGTAGCAATGTCTTGATTAGCAGGAGTAATAGCCAATATGATGCAATTAGGCTACAAAATTGAAAACAAACTCAGTGAGAAACATAAAGAATATACAAGACCTGCAACATTAGGGCCAAAACAAAATTGAGATGTTACTTGTTGAAGACATCAGAGACAAAACTAAAATTAATTGATCTCAAGTTGAAGGCGTAATATGTCATCAAAGCACAATGTTGCTTGGTTTGTTGATGTTATTGTTTGTTGTTGTTTATCTCTAGCTTTTGTTGCCCACTTTCTAAGCCCATTTATATTAGTTGTTTGTATCACGCCAAAATGTGGCGAAAGTGTTAGTTGTACCACATTCATTAAGTTTCAGAATTCTTGCAATCTTACATCCAGGTTGTGCCTCCCAAGTCCCTAGCTATTGCTTAATCAGTTTCAAGATGGGTGCTTAACATGGTAGCAAAGCTCAGGGGCATTTTTTATGTTGTTTCTCGTTTGTTGCCCATCAGATGTCGATTTATTGCAATTGTAGTATTGGTCCTATACATGAGAGGAAGTGTTAACTGGTATTGTCCTCCAATAGCAAACTATCTACCTATTCTCAGTTGGTTTTAGGTAGGATGGGTAACAAGGTTGTTATCATCTTAATGTCAATTTTGAAGAACTAGAACTAGATTAAGAAATATAAAGACACTTCAAACAAAAATTAAATTCTTTAAACAAAATTGAAAAACCTTCCCAAAAAGATTATCTCTAAGTCAAACTTCTGAGTACAATAAATCAAGCTTAATTAGAAAACAGCTCCTCTTATACGAGAGAGACCAAAATGGAGAAAAATTTGTGGTGCGAAAACATAGTAATCCAAGAATACCAAGCATAATAATAGTCATATTCTCTATAAGGAAGACTTATTCATAAAGTGGCATCTTATGATGTGTGAAAGGAAGTTCAAATAATATTGAATAGATAGTTGGAATGTAAATTTTGAGTGTTTCATGATTGCACCATTGGAGACAGAAATATGACCCTGGACAATTTAATTAAAACTCATGACTGCACATCTTATTTTTAGTGCAGATGCCTAGTCCAGTTTAATAATCATATATTTTATCATTGTGCACCAGTTCCTAATAACACATATCATTTCAATCTATCCTAGATTAATGGTTAGAAATTAATTCCATTTCCATCTATCTTTTTTTTGTGTGTTTAGACACAACCATCTTTTCCTCTCAAACTGGGATATATATGAAATAGTTTATTTCTAGTTTCCTGAATTTATAGGCACTTACTTGATTGAGTTCTATTTTCCTTGGTTATTGCAGGAATACCTTACTCTGAGTCATATACATTTTAGCATCAAAAATCATATAAAAGCTAGCAAGGGTCAAGAAACTCACCTTTTCAACATAAGAACGGACCATATTTTCAATATCTTCAACTATACTATCTGACTGTCCTTCTGCAAAAGCCATAGTGACATCCTTCATGATTAAGAATTTCGTATGTATGTTTGCAAGGGAGATCAAATCCAAATCATTTTATTTTGTCAAAATATAGAAGGTTTTGTTTTTACCTACAGCAACCTTTGTCAACCCAGGAAGATCTATAAGTGTCAAGTTGACAACTGCGGAAAAGAAAAAAGAGAAAAGGCGGCAAACATATTATAGCAAAACAAATTGAACTAATAAACACCTTAAAAGGCTCATAACCAAATATATTTAATTAGTGTCAAAAGGAAATCAAAACTTTACCAGAAGGAAACTTGAGAAAACAAGAATTAATAGTATAAATATAGTAATAAAAACATCACAGGAAAGAACAATCATAATGCAGAGCCACACTATCACACAGTTACATGCAATGTTGGCAGAGCCGCATGAAAGTTCCAGGCAAAGAGGGTATTCCCACATACCATGATTCTAATGGTATGGTCCAAGAATGTAGATAATTAAGCTACAATCTTAAAGAGAGTGATATTTATGGAAAGTACCGTCACTACTCAGACAAGCAGTGTTATTCACAATTTCATGTCTATGTTTAGAGGAATAGAAAAAAGAAAAGCCAATGGTATTTGACCCTTAATCCTTGAAAAACTTGGCATTTCAGTGGAAAATAAAAAAGATTTTCCAATATTTTTTAAACAATTGAAATTCAATAACTAAGCATGATTTTTTAGCTCTTATAAGATTGGGTTTATATTCCATTGTTGTTACTTTCCTCAAACAAACAACAGCTGAAAGTGCAAAAGTTGTATGGGCAATTTAATAGTAAAAGAGAGAGAGAAGAGGTCTGTCATTATAGAAATGGGATTTTAGAGATAGTGGAATAATAACTTCTACAAATCTAATTCATGTATATTTGAGGAGGAAAATGTTTAGCTTTTTCATGGCTAAAGTTCCCAAGTTGATAATGGAATTGTCTTAATATTGAGAGCATAATTTAGCTTGTTCAGTAGAATAATCTGCTACAAATACAATGAACTGCAGGGTAAAAGTACACAAATGAAATACCAATGAAAAAAATTACTATCCTTGATTCTTAACATTAGTTAACAGGTATTACTAAATTACCATGGATAGAACATATATATGAAAAGGACGATCAAAAACTTAATATTAGCAAAAACATCAGAGCAGCATGTATATTTCATTTTTGGTCACTATTTTTGTCCAAGGAGTAACTCGCAATAAGTATATAGTAAAGATGGAGGTATAAGTGCAGACCATTTGGAGAATATATGCTCAAGTGAATTGGAATATTAGAGATTTGCTTTGTCTTCCCAGTTATTCGATCTGTTTCATCTGAAATCTCCTTACGAACAGCAGCTGCATAAACGAAATTCTTATCGCTTGTTAAAATATAATCATCTTGATTTTGATATATAAGAACATGAAAACCAAATGTTTACATAAAAAACTAAAACTAAATTTAAATAAATAAATAGAAACACTGACTAAAGTAGGAGCAGCAGTCATATTTAAAGTAAAAACTGATTATAAGGAGAAGAAAAATAACAAACTAGAAAGTAGAAAGAACAATATTAATGAGGAGAGGAATGAAAACAATTTAATCTCATAAGGAAATTGTTCCAGTGCAAGTTGACTGCAACTTTAGATAGCTACTTGCAAGGTTGTTAAGCATGCTTGTTGAGTGCATTGCTGCATGAGATGACTATCAATCAGAGAGTTTTACCCAAAATAGAGTAGTAGAAAGTAAAAGCAACCTTTTATTTTCCTTCATTGTATGAAATTGTAGCTATTAGTACCATGAATAACGTGCTTAATGTATCCCATATGTTAAAGTTATCGAGCCAACACTTGGCAGGGTTTGAAACAATCTAATCTAACAGTAATAGAGCTAACAATATGATTTAACTAGTAAAGTTCACAGAAAATTCCAAATTAATGTCACTTCTTCAGAGCTACAACCAAGGAGCTTCTTACCTTAATGGAAAAGAAATTTTTTTCATTGGAATATACTACTTATTCTAAATGCCAAGTAACCTTTTTTCCTTCGCATTATGCATTTCAAGGATAGGACACAAAGAGGATGACTGAACATGCTACTGAGTGAGTTGGTTTTACTACTTGAAGGTTCAAGGTGGAAAAGGTAGAGTCGAGAATTCTCCACCTAGATCATTCCTTTCCGAGTCTGTCATGTGCAATACTAAGAGAATTTGGCTTTTTCATCGTCAATTAGATCACCCTTCCTTCCCTATTCTTAAGTTAATGTTTCCTTCTTTATTCAAACAGTCAATTATGCAATTTTTTCATTGCAATGATCATGAACTTGCAAAGCATAAGCGTACCTCTTTTTCACCTAGGAAAGAAGAACCCTTCTTCCTTTTTTTCTCATCCATAGCGATATGCGGGGACTGTCATCGGTTCCTAATATTTCAGGTGCTAAATGGTTTGTGTATTTTATTGATCACTATACCAAAGGAACATGGATCTATCTTTTATAAAATAAATGATGTTAATACTATGTTTCCCAATTTTTACCGCATGAAAAAATCACAATTTGATGTTAGAATTAAAAGCTTTTTGTTCTGATAATGCAAGGGATTATTTTAATCAAAACCTCTCTCCCTTTTTTTCAAAAAGAAGGGATAATTCATGAATCCTCTCATGTCAACACATCTCAACAAAAAGGCATCACTGCACAAAAGAATGGCCATCTTCTAAATGTCACAAGAGCATTATTATCTCACAAAAATGTCACCAAACAATACTAGGGAGTAGAGAGAGGCAATTTTAACTATTGCACATCTCATTAATAGACTTCCAACAAAGGTCCTTGACTTCAGAAAACCAATAGACATGCTCACAAATATGTTTTCAAATTTCAACTCCTTAAACAATCTCACAATAGAGGAAACTTGATCCACATGCTATTCGGTGTGTCTTTATTGGATATTCTTCAATGCAAAATGGGTACAAATGTTTTCATCCTCCTACTTAGAGAGTCTTGTTTCAATTGATGTTACTTTTCATGAAAATGTGTCCTTTTTTAAACATTCTTTTCTTTAGGGGAAGACTTTGATTGAAGATAAAGCAAAGGATCTGTTTTTTTTTTCTTGATTTTCCTAGTCAACCTCCAATCTTGGTCAAAACTCTTGATACCAATCAAATCCTAACTTCTATTGAGTCAATTTCTGGTGAGGCAATTTCCGGTGTTCTTATTAAGCTCGAGTGAACATCACTAATTAAGTCACCAAGGTTTAGGTGGATTGATGAAAGAGATGGGGGAAAAAAGATAATACTCAACTACTACAGACATATTAGAGAAGGAAAGTACCTCTCTCTCAACCTATGCAGGTACAATCTCTTATTCAAGCAATTGTTCAAAACCCAAAAACATTTTTCATCCTAAACAATACACCATAACACCAGCCAACATTGATTGAAACCCAGAAACAATGTCCAAGCAAATAGAAGACACAATACCGCTAGCTAACATTGATCAACCCTTTAATAGTGAACCAATACAATTGAATACTAATGATCTACCAATTACCCCTAGAAAAGGACCCAGAACCTGCACAAAACAACCACTATACCTTTTCATGACCTACCAAAATCTATCCACAAGCCATAAAGCCTTTCTTAGTAACCTTCAGTCAGTCCCCATGCCGAGAAATTTATCTGACAGTAGGAGATAAGTGAGAGAATGCTATGAATGTGGAGATCGAAGCCCTAAAAAAGAATAAAAAGTGCGAGTTGAATTGCTGAGAGGAAAAAAGGTTGTTGGGTGTACATGGGTTTTTTCTGTGAAAAACAAGTTGGATGGTTTGGTAGAAAGGTATAAGGCAAGATTGATAGCCAAAGTTTATACCCAAACCTATGGCATTGACTATCTTGATATTTTTGCTCAAGTTGCAAATATGAATTCGGTACGAGTTTTGTTGTCTTTAGTTAGCAATCTCGACTGGAACCCATAGTAATTTGATACAAAAAAGTGTTTCTTCATTTCGATTTAAAAGAGGAAATCTAGCTAGAGGCTCCTCCTTGTTTTAAATCTAAAGAAGGTATGGTGTGTAAGTTGAAGAAGACACTCTATGGGCTTAAACAATCACCAAGGCCTTGGTTCAAAAAATTTGCAAATGTAATGATTACTTAGAATATAAACAAAACCAAGGAGACCACACTGTGTTTGTGATGCACTTGAAGGCAAGGGGAGTGACAGCAATGCTAGTATATGTGGATGATATTATTGTAACAAGTAATGATATAGAGGAGACGTATTATCAAAGAAAAAAGAAGCAACTTAAACTGTTAAATGCCAGATTAGAACTTAAGAGAACGCAGGTAGATTACAAATTCAAAATGTTAGATAATCGAGCATCATAATGGATGTAGTACCGAAATCAGTGAACCTCCTCTTTGGTGCGTGAAGAAACTCTGCATATTCCGCCCCTGATTGTGTCTTATGAAGCTGCAACACCAACGGCCTCCGTGTAACAATCCCTTATAACGCAAGAGAGAAAAAAAATTAGATTTTGAAAGGAACATGTTCTTCATCATAACTAATTCACATATCAACTAGGTACATGCCGTTTTAAATCATAAATACATAGTAGTGAAAACTTTGATTTAAAATTTGGAAGAGAGATCGCGGCAAATCACATTCACTATAGCCATACTCATGATCTGAAATTGTACTCAAATGATTTATTTGGCTAAAATTAGTGACATCGAATTAATATGTTTATTTCTAATTATATTGCCTTTCAAGCAGCAAGATCCAGCATTTAAGTGTTTTATTTCCCCATTATTCGTCGTTATTTTATTAAGATTCCAGGAAAATAAATGAAAATTTACCGGATCCACGAGGCAAGAAATCTCTCCCTACAATGCTCTCCAAAACCGAAGATTTCCCAGAGCTCTAATTTCCAATGAAAAAAACGAGAGTAAAAATAAAATCAACAAAAAAAAAAGACAGTAAAGGAATGGATTTAATAGGAAACAGACCTGGCCACCAACAACAGCAACAGAAGGAAGAGCTTCCCATAGCGACATTCCTTGGCCGCCATGATCGCCAAGGACGGTGCAGGCTCTTTGGATTTTGTTTACGAGCCCGATCAAGCTCTCCATTGTCGCCATTTTTTAACGCAAGAAAAAAAGAAATGGAGGGTTTTGGATCTGACAAGAGAATGCCGGATCCAAAATGGGTTATTCGTATTTCGGATCAGAAAAATGGAAATGCAGAGCGAGAGAGCGAGAAGAGAAATAAATAAATAAAGTGGAAAACCGGTTGACAAAAGTACTGGATGTAATGCATGGATCAAGTGTATTTTACATATTTACGGTTTTTAAGCTTTTTTTTATACATATGTTTTTCAATATTTGAAATTGAATATTTTCATAAATAAATAAAAATTATATTCCTTCCTAGGGTTTTTCTTTTCCAACTCCCCCATTGTGATTTCCTTCCTTCTTTTTTTATGACAACCCATTATCATTAAGCCGATTCTGACTTGTGTCACGTAAATGTGTGTCATCTTTCAAAATTTTGTTACCCAAAAACACACTTCTCTTTATATAAGAAGCCACTTTACAATTCTGATTTCTTGTGAATTAATTTAGGAACTCTTATATAAAAAAAGAGTCATCGATCTGAAACGGAATAAATGTTGAAAATATGTGGATGTCAAAAAATTATGCTCACAATGCCACATCACATTTATTTTTAATTTTAAAGCATTTTGGAAGGAGAGTTCAAGTTTTTTTTGAAGATTTTTGTTTATATTTGCCTGAAGGATTGTGTTGTGTATAATTTGATTAAAATACGTTTATATATGCTTTGAAATAATCCTACATCTCATTACAAATACATGATAAGTGTGATTCATTGCTAAATCAACAATTAATTTTTTCTTTAATTTAGGGAAATAGGTCGATTTTAAAGAGCATGTGAAAGCGCGACATGTAATACGCGTTTTCATAGTGAATACGTGTTTCATAGGGTGCGCTTTTGTAACTTTTTTAATATGTTAATTCTTTTGGTTGGATAGTTAAATGTTAGTAATTTTGTCCTTGAGTCCTAAGTTTGATTCCTCTTTTAAGCACATTTGTATTTTTTATTTTATATTATTTCAAATTTTTAATTAATATTTTTAATTAAAAAATATACCATTTTCAAGTTTTTCTTATTTTTAATTCATCTTTTAATTTAACTATCTAACCAAAATAAACTTATATATCAAAAAGTTAACGTCCTATAGGAGGCACTTTCACCTCCACCTCCAAAACCAACTTATTTTCCTAATTTAAAAATAAATAAATGCCCCATTTCCTAATCTTTTTAAAATTGACTTTTTTCAAATTTGGCCCACATTTTCTTAGACAATTTTTATAGTATGGTATAATACTGTTAACTTATTTTAAGAACTCGATAAAACGCACTAATAAAAGTTGAAAGTTTATTTAAGCGTGCAGTATCTTTTCTTTCTATTAATTATATAAATATGATACAAATTATTAAATATATTTTATATAAAATCAAATATGTTAATTTTAAACCCACTCAAGAGCTGTATTAAACATTGTGTATGATCGTTGAATAAAGTTTGAAAATATCTATACTTATAAATTGTGAGATTTAATTTTGTACATAGTTAAAATTCAAATTATCTCACTTTTTTAAATTTAAGAATTTTAGTTCAATTATTAATATTAGTATTTTATAAGAAAAACAATTATTAATTTAATAGCATATTTGATAGTAAATAAATTTTAAAAATATATTTACATGTTAAGTGTCAACTATGAAATTATTATTTTTGAACAATTTCATTATAAGTTCTAATCATGTTTGTTTTTTTTTGACACAATGTCTAGAATTACCTATAGTCTCTTTTCAACTCATAATAGGAAGATAATGCACTTCAATGTATTTGAACTCATATTCTCCTACATTAACAATAATATCATGCCAATTAAATTAAGACTCAATCGATATAAAATTAATAAATTAAAGAGGTTTAAAAGAATTTTCTAACCTTTAAAAAAAAACTAAAAACATAATATTTGTCAAAGGCTAATATGACACTTTTTAAATAAAAAAATTTATATTTATTTTATTATTGATGAAAATTAAATAAAAATGAAATAGTTTAACCCTTAATCACAGTCGTGTTAAAAGATAACCTTCATTTAACACAAAGATGACAAGTGGTCCCACCCACCCTTTTATTTGATATTTGACAGCTACATTTTAACCTTGGCTTTGCTTCCATGACAAAGAATCCAATTAGTCCTTGTACATGAATTTTCCCACCTAGGTTTTAACAACAACAAAGTTTACAAATGGGAAACTGATCCTTGTTTTAATTTAACCTATTTGTTATGTTTTGCATGTTACTATCCACTAACACTAGGCTTACGACTAAGCACTCTATTTTCACGATATTTCATGTTTGATCACCGAAACAAAGGAGAGATTTTGTTTGGCATTGTTTTTGACTGACCAAAAGTTTTTTTGTTAGTGTCAGAGTTATATTCAGTTGTACCATTGATCTTTCGCAATTCTGTTGCGGCATATTAAACCTCTTTCTATATTTAATGAGTTCGTTAAGGAGTAGTTTTGTTATGTTTTTACCTAATTTTCATCTTTAGCACTTAAGTAATAAAATAAACAATTTAGGTATTTTATAGGACTTTGTGGGCCGAAGTAGGTCTAAAGGTAGACTAACATATTAGGTGAGTGTGTATGACATCACTTTAGGGAAAAAAGACAGTGGACAACTCCCGATGTTGCAACACGGAGCTGGGATGTCGCAACATAGCAAGCAGAATACACAAGGAGCAATTTGCCAAAGATGTCGTGACACAGCCTTGAAGACATGCCCAAAGAAGCAATCTGCCATCAGTGTCGCGAAAACGACGCGATGTGGCCACTTAATGAAGCAAGGGTGTTTTCGTCCGTACAACATGCATTAATGGAGATTAGTCAGCCGTTTTAGGTTAAGAAGAGGTTGTTAACCTAGGCCTATAAATACTATTGCTCAGAACTGTTTAAGGAAATTTTCCCTCCCGTTTATTTTCATTTTCATTCTTAGTTTTAGGTTTTACTTTTACTTTTTTATTTCTGTTCTTGTTTTGTTCTTTGAGAGATTCGGATTGTGGATTCATCAAACTTTGTCAAGGATTGCGCTTCAAGTTTCAATATATATTCAGGATCTTTCTAATTTCTTAATTTGATTTGGCAAATGTTTATGTTTCAATTCAAATCCATGATGTTTGGTTAGATTCATGAGTAACTAATTCCTAAGGAAGATTAGCGAGTGGATGTGGGATTAGTTGACTACTATGTAGGGTTTCTTAGAGGATCAATTGGTTAGGAAATGAAGAACTTAAACCCTAGGATTGACAACCTTAGGAAGTTATGTAGGTAGATATGAACTCGAAATTGGTATGGTCTACCGTGAAAACCTTACCCTGACCCACTTTGACCTGTGATATTGAGAGATAAGAGTGCTTTTCGACTCATTAGGTTAGTGGAGGAGCGAGAGGCCCTGCTAGGTTAATGACTAGTTGATTGAATAGAACTTGGAATAGGAGTTAACTATGAACACTGAAATGAGTTATGCTTCTGCCTTTAGATTTGATAATATTTACAATATGTTTCTATCGATATTTTATTCTTTCTTTAAAATTCCTTTTCATCATCACTTTATGAATTATCATAATATAATTTGGTTAAAGTGCTAATTAGACCTATTAGTGTAGGAATTAAGATTAGTGTAATCAAGCCTCCTTTGGGTACGATCCTCAGAGTACTTCCTATACTTCGTTCTACAAACTATATTACAACATAACACGTATACTAGTGGACACTGCCTTAATTCATATATTTTGTTGCAGTATTTTCACTCCTGACAATAGTACGTCGGAAGGCGGTCAAGTTGTTGGCCTTGTTTCTGAGCAGGCTTCGCCATTAGATTAGTTTTAATTTCTACGTTTAATAGGATAAGTAGGAAATTTCTAAAATTATAGATACGATTTTATGTTTTGTTATTTTAATTTGGTTTATAATAATTAACTTAATTTGGTTTTATAAATTGATTCGTTTAGTATAGATAGTGTTCTAAGTTTTATTCATTAAGTATTTTTATTTTAGAGTGCAAAATTTTTCACTATTATCTTTCATTAATTTTTTTTAGTTCGTTTAGTTACCTTATTGATGATTTGATTTAATCATGGATGAATTTGATTATAGGTGGAATAATAATGAGAGAACTTCTTGGGACGACAAATGGAACAACGTAACAAGTTGGTCGAACGAAACTTCGACGAACTAATGGAGTCATGACGAAGTATACGAGGAGGGAGTATATGAAGAATGAGAGATCATGGAGAACCAAAGATTGCTTATGATAGATGTTGAGTATGACTCATATTTTAGTTAAATTTGAGAAATAATCTTTCAGTTAAACTCTGTTTATTTGTTTCAATCAAATTCTGATTAGTCTAGATTATTTTATTATTATTTGACCTATGAATTTAGCCTATAAATAGGCTCGTTTACAACCTTAGAAAATACACCCATTAGAGATTAGAACTCATAACATATTTAGAGAATTTTGTGTTTATGTTTTGAGAGTTCTTTGTTTTCAGGGTTTCGGAGTTTAGTTTTGATCTCCATCTTTTGTACTCTTTGTTCTTTTGCCATTATAGTAAAATTATCTTTGCCCGTGGTTTTTTATCTTCTTTGGAGGGGTTTTTCCACATTAAATTTGCGTGTTTAATTTCTCAATTTATTTTGCTATTTTTTTACTTGTTGCTTAATCGGGTCGATCCCAACAATAGAGCTATGCCAATTGGAAAACGAAGACTCAACGAACCAATGGAGTAATAACCAAGGCCATGATGCAATTGAATATCCATATGAGCTCGCTAGTAAGTCGCATAAGGTACTTGAAAAAGGATATGATATGCCCGAACATTTAGACAAACCTCATTGTGATTCGTATGAGATGTCTTCATGTGAAACTACTAAGATTTCCAATTCTGAGATGTTATCAGATATGTCAGTCATGATGGCACAAATGATGAAAGCGCTTCAAGAAATATCCGAGGTGCTGCCTCTAAAGGAAGAGATTGTACCTGAAGTTCCCAAATTTAATCACGAGGACCCCTATACTATCATCAACCATGATAAGATTGATGGTGAAATTCAACGAGAGTTTGGAACCAGAGATCATGGGAAAGAATTTAATATAGTTGAAGCAGTCTCTGATCCAATTGACATAGCAGCAGATGTAACAACCATAACCCAATCTGGTCGTCGGATCCGAATTACAGAATGCTACAGTCATAACCAGAAAGAACACATTCAAATCACATTAATTATCTGAAATAAACATAGAATACTTCATAAATGCATAATTATTGCTCAAATGTAACAAAAATTATCCAAACATAGTCAAATCAATTGTGATTAACAAATACATCATTTCTCAAATCATATACGTGCTTATGAATGCTCCAAAATCATTTAGAATTTAACTAGGATTAATTTGCAACATTCTCAAAATTTCAGTTCAATTATAAAACACAACAATTCAGAGCTCAATTTAATCATCATAAATAATTAGTAAAACATTATTCATAGTATATATACAAAAATGGAACTTAAATTGGGCCTACAAGATCTTAAAATCAGTTTGGAAGCAAACAGGGACTAATCTGAAAAACATAAAAACGTGAAAATTTTTGAAAATTTTGAAAACAAGGGTCACACAGCCATGTGGCTAGCCCGTGTGACTTAGCCCAGGCCGTGTGAGTATTCGAAATATAGTCACACACCCTTGTTGCCAGGCCATGTTAAACTTGCACCTAAAATAATAATGATACACGGCCGTAAGAGGAGGCCGTGTGTGGCACATGGTCGTGTGGGGAGGTCGTGTGCTTCACAATTTACCCTTAAAATAAACCATTTCAAACCCAATAGCCTAAACATCCAGCCAACCCATTTGCCTAAACATCAAGCCAACCCATTCTTGCATGCATTCATATGACCAAAACACAATCAAACACACTCCAAAACATAGCAATTGAACCTTCCTATAAGATCTAACCAATATGCCAACAAAAGACACCATAATCACAAATCAACCTTGATCCCATCCAACAGTACAAGTTCAATAATTTAGCATATTTTAAACATACCAAATGACCATATCAAAAACATATTAATCAACCATTATCTTCCTACTTTCAAAAGACATGCACAATTACTAAACACTCCATAATTTACACTTCATTTACAAGCCATCAACAAAAGGAGTAAAACACAAATGAACTTAGCACAAATTCAAAAACAACCAATTTACCAAGACAACACTTAAGCCCTATTACATGCCATTTATAACCTTATACCAAAGCAACCAAGAACTACCAAAATGATGGTTGGATAGTGTGATTGTGCTCCGATGAAATTCCAATCGATTGAGTTTTCCAATGATCTACAAAGAAAGAAAACAACGGACGTAAGCAAAACAATACTTAGTAAGCTCGTATATAACATAAGCTAAACTTACCGAATTTGAATCATTTTGTACATTTCATACATAATCTCATTAACAAGCTTATGAATTCATTCATTTCCTATACACACAAAAAATCTCACAAATTAGTGAGTTCACATATATACATGAAACTTGAGCATACTATACCAAAATCATTCAAATAGCATATTTACCAATCAATTCATCCAACTTATAATCAAATGGTAAATTGCATTCCATTTTATTTTACCATGTTCAATTTCTCTTTTCAGTGATTAATTCCAAGTAGCTAATGCATATATTGTTTTGCATTTTACATATATAAGAACTTAAAATGTAACACCTCTTACCCGTATTCATCATCGAAACAAAGTAAGAAGTGTTATCAAACGATCTGAAATATTTTTTTACAAAAATTTTGACATAATTCCTTTTCATAAACATTCAATTCCTCCTGCAAATTCTCAAACACAATTTCAAACAACTTCAATATTTCAACCAAATACAATTATATGTTCAAACACAATTTATCCATCCACAACATTCTAATTACTTTGTTAATAGTTTAAGGAAACAATTTATCAATTAATATACACCAACATTTTAAACCAAACAATATTTTATACATATATATATAAATTTATACCACATTACATTAAGTCATCTATACATGGGATTTTTTTAAAGTATTGGTTGCAAAATACCCAAAAGATGATGATGATAGTGTGGATGATGTTCTGACCCCGTCCAATTCCCGAGCTGATTAATATCACTATAAAACAAGGGAAAAATAAAGAAGAGTAAGCTTATAGCTTAGTAAGTATGTATGTAATTGATAAATAAATTTCTAGCATGATACCATATATAATATAATTTTTATCACACATAAATCTATTATCTATTCAATTTCCGGCAAACTGTTTCTCTGCGTCACAGTCACTAAATTATTTTTATCTGGAGCTACAGAACTCCAAATTAAGATCCAAAAATTTTCCCTGATACCTTATTACCATAAAATTTTCAGAATTTTTGGTTTAGCCAATTTGTACAGTTTATTCTCTAAAGATTCCCCTGTTTCACTGCTTGACACTTCTGACCTCTCTACACTAAAAGTCAGTTATCTCTTATATCAGAGTTCAAATGATGTTCCCACTTATTTCTTTTGAAAATGGATTCAATAAGAAATTTAAGAATGTAAATTTCAAAACATAATTATTTTTGTACAATTTTTACTGATTTTCCAAAGTCAGAACAGAAGATTTCGAAATCATTCAGACCTTATCTCACTAAAATTCTAATATCTCAAAATATATAACTCCTTTAGCCATCTTTCTATTTTATGTGAAAGTAGACTCATTAAGCTTTAATTTCATGTCTTATTCAACCACTAACTCAATTTCTATAATTTTTGGTGATTTTTCAAACTAACATCACTGTCATTGTCCAAATCTATTCTATTCCAACATCCCTCATTCATATAGCGCTATAACCATTTATTTTATAACACAATACAAGACTTCATCACTTCAGTCACTCTTTCACAACTTATCACATTCCAATCACATACTCATATCTCATTGAACATGTCAGTATAAGAACAATTATTTGGGGTTTTTCACACAGTACTACCCATGTTACATTTATCATTCGATACACGTAGTAGCCTTCACATAGTGCTACACACGTTATCAAGTTTTACGGTTCACGTAGTAGCCTTCACATAGTACTACACACATGATAAAGTTTTACGGTTTGCGTAGTAGCCTTCACATAGTACTACACACATGACCAAAGCTTTTCGGTACACATAATAGCTTTCACTTAGTACTACACATGTGACCATCATTTATCGATTCACGTAGTAGACTTCACACCGTACTACACACGTGACCAAAGCTTCTCGGTACACATTGTAGCCTTCACTTAGTACTACACATGTGACCATCATTTATCGATTCACGTAGTAGACTTCACACAGTACTACACACGTGTTCATCGATACCTTATTCAAATCTTTACCATTTCGACAATTCCACAAAGATTCTTACTTTCCAATAATTTACAATTTCTCCATAGCACATTATAATATCAATCTTTCCACTCAACTCCATAACCAATTTAATAATTCGATAAATCACTTCAACCATTACTTGCAGTTGGTATATCCATAAACCAAGCTGATTTTAAACAAATCAACTATCAATTTCAAATTTATAACTTTAATATAACTATTTCATATCCAACCCTTTCGCATATATTGTCACGAAATATAACAAAAATAATTATAACAATGTATTAATTACATAAAACTTACCTCGATACAAAATGTAAAGATTTTGGAATTTAATCCCTAATCTTCTATTTTCCCCGATTAAGGTTGACTTCTCATCTTTCTTGATCTATAACAACAAATTGAGTTTGTTTAACATTCACATTTATTAAAACAAGCTTCGACTCAACATTTTTCAAAATTACAATTTTGTCCCTAAACTTTTGCATAATTACATTTTTGTCCCCAAGCTCGAAAATTAAATTTCACTCCTTATTCTTATGTTTTACAACATGCTGAACAATTTTTCCTTTATGGCAATATCAAATTCTCACTCTAACATGTACTTATGAACATTAAATATTTTTACCGATTATGTCGATTTACCCGTTTTCACTTAAAATCGCTTAGAAAAAGTTGTTTAACATAATTGCTAGCTTCATATTCTACCATAAAACAGAAAAATAAACACATTTCACCTATGGGTATTTTTCCAAATATGAACCCTAACATGAATTAATGGTAGAAATAGCTAAACCGAGCTACGAGGATCTCAAAAATACGAAGAACATTAAAAACAGGGCTAGGATGCACTTACTATGAGCTTGAAAAAGCAAAGAAACCCTAGCTATGGTGTCCCTTAAAATTCGGCAGCAACTATGGAGAAGATGACACAATTTTTCCATCTTTTTCCCATTTTATTTCTTTTTATTACCAAATGACTAAAATGTCCTTACTTAAAAAAATCTATTTCACTAATTCTATGTTCATTTTTTTCCATCAATTAACTAATGGTGTAACATATAGAACCCAACTTTTGTACTTTTTACAATTTAGTCCTTTTGACTAAATTGAGTGCCCAAACGTCGAAATTTTCGAACGAAATTTTCACGAAATTTTTCAGTGAAATTGTAAACCATAAAGATATAATAATAATTATATTTTCACTCGTCGAATTTGTGGTCTCGAAAAAACTGTTCTGACTAGGCCCAGAATCGGGCTGTTACATAAAACATATCATATCATATAATGTTCATAAATAACAATTGCAATTCAATTACCCCTCTCAATCTATAATGTGTGACACATTCCATTCAAAGCTTGATATCATGTAACCATTTCATAATTACTCTTTACATAAGTCAAGTTACACATATAGCCATTTCAAGTATTTCCCTTAGCACAACATGATTCAACAATTTCCAAGTCAATAAACATTTAAACATTTAGATATTCAGAGTTCGTAATCTGCTTACTCCAATAAAACAATTATGTATAAAATAACCCTTTTTTTCTGATGGATCTTTGTAAAAGTATTCAACACAGAAGTCCAAAAACAGATAATGCTTGTAAGAGCTAATCAAATACAGAATAAATGTGTCAGGTTACTCGTCCGGGCTAAACCAGTGACAACGCAGATAAACTAGCTTGGCCAGGGATAGTATACATGTAAAACGACAAAGGATTACCAGTACAGGCTAAATTTGAGTCACGTGTAATATCTGAGTCTGCAACACATGCAGGTACTCGATCCAGATCAAAATTTTAGACATAAATCTCATGTATGAAACTTTTACTTGATCCATCGAAATTATTTCAGAACATTCAGTATAATTAACATAGATCAATTTGTTTCAACAAATTTGAATATACATATATAAACATCAATAACAGTATTTAATAATGACTTATAACCAAAATAATCGTAAAATCTTTACCTAGACAAAAATGGTTGTGGAAACAAGGTTGTCGACTAATCTATTAATTTAGCTTTTCCACGATTCGAGTCTAAATATTTCGTTCCTTGATCTAAATAATATTTTTTCATTCAATTAATCCATTCAAACATATCAAATAATTGAAATTAAGCTTAGAAGCCATTTGAATATAAATTTACAAAATTACCCTAAACTATACACTTTTTACAATTTAGTTCCTAATCCCAAACTTACAATTTAATCACATTTATGCAATGCCCATGCTATTCGATTTCTATATAGTCCCTAATCAGCCCAAAATTATCAAAGTTTCACAATAATTCCATGTAATTTCACAATTTTAACAATTAAATCCTTAAACATTAAAATTTCTAAAATCACTTTACAAATTACTCTTATTTAACAACCAAGCTTAATAATCTATTATTAAACTTCAAAACACTTCAATTTCATCAATGGAATAATTTAAAACATTTAACAGTTTTACAAATTAACACCTAGGTTAGCTAGATTAAGCTACAATGATGTCAAAAACATAAAATAATTAAAAACAAATGAAAATTACATACCATGCAAGGTGATTTAACTTCACCGAAAGCTTTATGTTTATTTTCATAGAGGAATTGGTTTTGGCCAAATGAATTAAGGAAAATAATAACCATTATCATCTTTTGTTTAGATAAATTAACAATTAATTAAATTACCTTTTACCCTTTTAACTTAACAAAAATTCCTTAATAAACCAAACCAAACCATCCACTATCTTTATATATGGTTTAATTACCTATTAAGGCCCACAATTTAATATTCCATAACCATTTAACATAAATAAACTAATAGCGATTAACTTTTGTAGTTTTCACGATTGAGTCATTTTTCTTTAATTAACTATCCAAACATCAAAATTTCTAGACCAAAATTCAATACACCTATATAATCACTCCGTAAATATTTAACAAAAATATTTACAGGCTCAGTTTATAGAAATGAGGTTTCGATACCTCGTTTTCTAAAACTACTTGACTCTAGGGACAACCACTTGTACTTAGCACTTCTTTCAATTTGCAAAAATTATTAAATCAACATTCAATATAAATTTATAATTGACTCATAAATATTAAATAATAATATTTACGGACCAACTCATTAGATTTGTGGTCCCCGAAATCATTGTTTCCGATGTCATTGAAAAACGGGCTATTACAGTAGATACAGAAGTGGAAGATGATCTAACAACTGACATAGAGCTGCAACCGATTCTGAATGAAAGTGTAAAAGAGCTGTTACACTTTCTAGAAATAGTTGGGAAGGTGCCAACAGAAGAGGTCGAAGAGTTTGTTTCATTCTCATTTGTTTGTTTCATTCTCATTTGATGATAACAACAAAGCTTGAATGACCAAAGATTCATGTGACATGGAAGTGAGGGAGCTCCAAGCAATAATACCTCAAAAAATAATTCTGGTTTGCTTGGATTTGGTACCAAAAGGCTCATAATGTGGTTGCCATGTTGATCGAAAATAAGACAATATCAATGGAATCGACTGAAGAGGTTTGTTTACATATACTAACAGTGGAACAAACGTCGAATAAAAGTATCGAGAAGTAGCTGGAAGTTCTTCTATGGTGGCAAAACGAATTGTCCCGATTTTTAAACAACTTCTATTCTTTGATTTAAATTTTTGTTTTTCTCTTTTTATTTTTATTTATCCTAGACGGTTAGTAGAATATAGAATAGATTAGGGATTATTAGAATCTAGGTAGTTAGAAAACGGGATATGTATGTGTCGAACACTTTGAAAAATAGGAAATATGGTCGAAAATAGAGTCAATGTCACAACACGGAAGCCCCGTGTCACAACACCGACAACAGGGTTTGAAAAACTCGAAATTCAATTCGGTGCCATGACATGGAGACCCATGTGTCGCAACATCGAAGATGGTGGAAAAAATTTGAAACTTTCAAAGTGTGTTATGACATTGAACCCCAATTTTACGACATAAGTGGACTACCAATCATGTTGTGACATGGAACCCATGTGTCACGACATTGCTACTAAAATCTGCAATTTGAACCTAACCCGTGACGCAACCTAGTAGCCTAAAACCCAACATTTCCCGATTTTAACCCTAATTTTACACTATTATATAAGTTAAAATAACCCCTTTTAACTTTTAAACAAGTACAACCTCTCAAATCATAAAGTTCACTCTCCTTAGCTTTCAAGCCTCTTACACATTCTCTTTTATTTCTCCTTTTATTTCTAGGTTTCTTTTGTTTTCTTCATTTCTTTCGATTTGATTTTGTAGGTAGAATACGAACAAAATGGTGCAACCACGAGCATTGGCAAGGGTAAAGACTGAACTATGCCACCTAGGAAATCTAGACGAACTACTGAATAAGAGGCACCGACGAATGTTAACCCCTCAAACTTTCCAAACTCGAACGTGGAAAAGTTTTTTTCTAAAACTACAAGGAAATTTGGGCATTAGTAAAATACCATAGGTGGGAATG